>NW_026614793.1:0-110557 GCF_030052815.1 Hevea brasiliensis
GTTATTCCTTTGAGTTTTTATAATACACTGCTTGAGACATTGAGGACAATGTCTAAATTTGAGTTTGGGGGTGCACATTTTGATTTTTGCTTCATTTTTCACATTTTAAGTATAGGAGAATCTCATCCCATTCCATTTACATATATTGTAAATATTTTACATATACATCCTTACATACATATACATAACACATTTACACACACATTATACATCACTTAGAAATTGTACACATTGCATACAAATAGATTTTCTCCATTTAGTTAATGCATTGTTCATTTTTAGGAATCATGCACCATGCATTAAAATCTTTTGCCAAATCCCTTGAGTATTGAAAAGTTACCTATGAGAGTGATTTGACTTACCTTTAGTTGGGTTTGTGGATTGAAAGTTTCCTAAGAGGTGCAAGGTTTTGAAGTGTCTATCCCTTGCCTATATCTTCTTAGCCAAAAAGCCACCCAACTAGTCCTTTAGAGATTGGAGTGTTTAGAGGGAGTTATTGGATATAAGGTAGTCAAATGATGTCTCACCAATCCTAGAACAAATTTTCTAAACCTTTCAAGGCGAAATACCAGCTTGTACTTGATGAGAGAGATGATTAGGCATTCTTTGATTTAAACCTTCTCATTTTAAACCTTTGACCCTTTTCCTAATTAAAATTGACCCTTGCAAACCCCTTTGAGCCTTTTTATCCCTAATTTTTCTTGAAATCCTTATTGCTACCTAGCCAATGAACCAAACACTCCAACCCTTTTCATGAGGATAATTGAATATTAGGTACACTTTATAAAAAAATAAAATAAAAAAAAAAAGAGAAAAAGAAAAAAAATACAATAAAAGGGAGAAGAAATGCTTGTCATCTTGTAAAAGTGCTAGTATATGTGCTTTTCACTATTGCATTCAAAATGAAAGAAATCCACCCAAAGTATTAAAAGAAATGAGTTTGGGGGTGGCAAATTTTAGGGACAATCATCAAAAGAAAATGCAAAATACAAGATAAAGTATCAAAATGTCCCTCCATTTTTATGTGTTTTGTAAAATATGCTAGCACTTGACAATTATCATTGTGTATTTCTCTCCTCCACATATATAAAAAAAAAAAAGAGAGAAAAAAAAAGAAAAAAATATAATAAAATAAGAAGTGTACCTGATGTTGTCAAGATTGAAAATATTCTCATGCTTTGAATCCTTTTTACCTATTTTTCTTCTTAGCCTCATTTTTTAACCCCATGGCCCCATTACATCCCTAAAAAGACCTTTGATCTCTTGATAGTACTTGCTACATTAGTGGAGATGGGAGTAGGGAATTTGCCTATGGGATTGGAAAACTATTCATTCATTCATTCAATTCTATCATTCCATATAGAGACACTTTGACTATTGATTGTCCTAGAATTCCTTTTGAGCATGACTCTCTCTTTTGATTGGTTAGTTTGGGAATTTTGAATGATAATTAACTTGATGGCTAAGCGGTGAAAGCTTGGATAAGCACTAGATTCTTTGCATTTTGAAGGATGGGTATATGGATTGTTGGTATGGATAAGGCACCCCTAAAAATTTTGCATCACATTTTAAAGTTTGCTTGAGGACAAGCAAAAGCTTGAGTTTGGGGGTATTTGATGCATACATTTTGTATAATCATTTAGGTTTAATTTCATAGCCATTTTATTTGATTATTAGTCACTTTTAGCTAATTTCATTAGTTATTTAGTTAGTTTTTCATAATTGTCAATTTTGGATTAATTTGTAATTTTTAATTTGTTTTGTAGGAAAAATGGTGTTTTTGAAGGACTGAAAAGAAAATTTTCCATTGAGGAGTGACTTCTACAGCCAAAGATGTCAAAAACAAGTTTTCAAGTTAAAATATGCATTGACCAAATTGCGCATAACTTGCTGCATAAGCTATGCAGATCTGCATAAGGAGAAGAAACACTGTTTCAACACCTGCCGAATTGTGCATAAGGAGAGTGCATAGCTTATGCAGATTCACGCCTCCCTTATGCAATCTCACGGAATTGTGCATAACCTATGCGCCAAGTCATGCAACAGATAAGTGAACCAGAATAAATTAAAACTACATAAGGGATCAGATAACTTTTGCAGTCCACTTATGCAGTCCCACAAAGGTTTCATTAATGAGCTGGCAGAAGATTCCCTCAAAAAATTCCTCCTAAAACACACCATTTTAGGGCTCCATGTCAGAAAATGCTATAAATAGCCCCATTTCCCATTTTAGAAGAGAAAAAAAGCAAGTAGAGGAAGAAAAGGAATAGGGGAGGCAGCAGCTGAAGAGTCACAATCATCTCCCACTCCATTTCCAACCAGATTTGGAGATTTCTTTCTTTTCTTATATTTTTCCTACATTTCTAGTGTTTAGTTTCTTGTTTCTTAGTTTAGATTAAAGCTTTATTTGCTTATAAATTCAGAATATCTTGTAAACATTATGGATAGTGAGTAGTTTTACCTTTGATTCTGGAGTAAGGGATGTAATATTTGAGATATTTTGTGGATTTTGATCGGGTAATCCATATTTTGTGGTCTTAATGAGTTTTATTCATTTCTTGTGTGCTTAATGACATGCTTAGTGTAGGATCCCATTAAGTGATATTCTTAATCCATGGTTGAGGCACCGAAAGGAGAAGGCCTTGTGATAGATAATCAAGAAATTGGACTTAATTAACTTAGATCTAGAAATAGACTAAGGATTAAGAGGATTCACAGATTAATTAAAGAACCTAATGGGTCTTAATTAACTCTAACTCCACGAAAGTAGGATTAGATTGATTAAGGCACTCTTTGTCTCACTCGAAAGGGTATTCAAAGGATTTAAGAATTAATCTCCTTAAAACCCGTAAGTTCCCACAAGATTGGATAACCAATTTAAAATCCCAAAATAGCTTGAATATGAAATCCCGAACTCCGGAATCGCCTTTTTAGCATTGTTAATTTCTAATTGAATTTAATTACTTGCCATTTTGAATATTGCCATATTTGAATTTTCTTATTTTAATTTGATGCAAATTTAGTTAAATCATTACATAGTTGAATAGATTATTGATTTTACACATATAGATTTCATACTCCAATACCCATCAATTCATTGCTTTAATTTCAAAAATAGTTCAATTTAGTCAACTTTTTATATAAAAAATTCAATCTTTAACACAACTCCTCGTGGGAACGATATCTTTTCTATATTACTTGTACGACCCGTGCACTTGCAGTTGGGCCACATCACTTATGGAGTGGGCTAACTTTTTAATGAAGGGGACTATGGGTTTTGGTGAGGAGAAAGCTTGGAAAATCAAGCTTTAAGGAAAACAAAAATGGAGGGAGAAAGCTCCCATGGTGGACGGCTCAAAAAGAGGGAGAGAGAGAAGAGGGAGGAAGAAGATGGAGGCTTGGGGTTGGTGGGATTTTGTCTCTTATCTCATATATATATATATATATATATATATATATATATATATATATATATATATATTTGTACTTTAAATTTTAAATTGTCATAAGCTCTTTATTTTCTTTTCTTTCCCTTTTTTTTTTCTCTTCTTCTTTTTCCTAATTCAAATTCATAAACTTGTAATTTTAATTTATGTTAATTATTTCATTCTCTAAATTTTAAATTTGACATTTAGGTTGAAATTCACCTCTGGGGAGTGAAATGACCAAAATGCCTTTCATGGTGCATATCGTGTTATTTTTATTATTTTTGTACCAAATAAATAAATTCTCTAAATTTTTCTTTATTTCCTCTAAATTTTTTCAATATTTTCTTAACATTTATTTCTTCAATTTATGCCTCCTCACTATAGTCTAGGTGTAGTTCCAGACATTTTAACTGTCCGAACAGACATTAGTCGTCAGAATAGTAAAATGTACGGACTACATTTGGTGAGGGCGTTACATATATAATATTTGAACTATGTTGTTGGGAATTTTTTTTGTTTTATTTTTGCAAACATGTTAATTTTGTATTTTTAAAATATATTAATTTTATAAATTAAAAATATTAAAGTATAAAATTTTAATCGTATTTGATAATGAAAATATAGAATGTAATTTTTTTTTTTTAAAAAAATGTTAGTTTTATAAATTAAAAACAATTAAAGTGTGAAATTTAAACGCTATTTGTTGCTTTAACATTTACATAATATAACGTACAAAAAATAAGAACTTAAATAAATTATTTTCCTTAAAATATTAAAATTTAAGTCATATGAGACAGAAAAAAAATGATAAACAAAATCTATTATCTTGAATTAAATTAATTTGCATGTGATATTAATTCTATTTAAATTAAAAAAATCAACTAACTTAAGTCATGCACTAAGACTCGAACTTTGATCTAAGGAATACCCTCTAATACTCATATACATAACATATTCTTATTTTAAACACTTGCTTATAACAAAGGTTATAATTTGAAAATTAAATATTCTTAGCGTTCACATGCGCAATAAAATCTTAGCTTAAAATTTTTATGCATAAATCTGGCCATGAGGTTTCAAAAAAAGTTTCTTCTTGATATTTAAAGAAGTAGAAATTTATAAAATTACAAAAAAAAAGAAGAATAATAAAAGTTTAGATATTTCAATGTCCAAATATGTCTAACATGGAATATTTAAATATTTATTAAAATCAATAAAAGTTTACTTATTGTATTTATATCAAAGACTAAGTATTATGATAGGCACCACATGAAAAAATAAATAGATAATTATCTATTTCAAAGTACGTAAAGTTTCTTCTTGATATTTAAAGAAGTAGAAATTTATAAAATTACAAAAAAAGGAAGAATAATAAAAGTCTAGATATTTCAATGTCCAAATATGTCTAACATGGAATATTTAAATATTTATTAAAATCAATAAAAGTTATTGTATTTATATCAAAGACTAAGTATTATGATAGGCACCACATGAAAAAAAAAATAAATAATTATCTACTTCAAAGTATGTACTCATTGTTAGGTAAATATTAATGATTTCACTCAGAAATTGTATGACATGCTTATGGCTGTTAATCAAGAGTTGTGAACGAGTTATGAAAAGCATTCTCAATTATTTGTTGTTGCAAGGATGTTGAACATCAAGTCAGAATATTATTTGTCCAAAAGATGTGTTGATGAACTCTGTCATTTTGTGAAAGAGTTGTTACCATTTGATAATGTTATAATGGACAACTTCCACAGCATAAAGAAGTTTGCCCAAGGCTTGGGACTACTGGTGGAGAAAATTCCCTACTGTAATAACAATTGTATGGTATATACCAAACAATTGCATGTATGACATATTGGGGTTAATACAATGAATTAACAAGTTGCAAATTCTATTACCATTGTTGCTACGCAAGGGACAGAAGAGGATCTGCTGCACAAAACAAATGTCCCATATAAGAAGCTGTATAACTTTTCACTCACTCGAAGGTGTAAAGATCATATGCATTGAACGAAATGGCTAAGGAAATGAGATGGCACACGGAGCATGAGACTAAAGATGGGGTATTGCGTCATTGTTTCAGATGCTCTTACATGGAAATATTTCAATCAGATGCATCCTTTAATTTTTCATATTATACTCCATAATAATCAAAGGATAAACTAAAATAAACATAAATAATTATAAAATGAGAGTGCAATCTTATATTTGTCACACCTTGCTTCTAGAAAGGAAGAATAAAAACTACCGTTGATGTTCCTTCTTGCTGCAACTGCCCTTTAGCCATTTCTAGCGTTCCTGAAGTTAAAACCACCCCCTAGCAGCTTCCTTCTATCATCAATAAATCAAGAAATGTCCTTTAGACTTTGATTTCATAAGGTATTGAAGGAAGACTGACAACAATCTATCTTCGGGATGTTTCAAAAACATGTTGGCAGCCCGAAAGTTTTGATGTTTAATTTCACAATGGATGTTAGGTAAGTGATTTCTACCATGGTGTTATTCATTGAGTTTATACTCGCCCAGTTATTTTAATATTTTAGAGCTTTTGGTGTTTCATGTATTAGTAGTCCTTTGCCTTTAGTAGCTTCCAGGTCTAATGGAGGTTTGGCCAACATGCTTCATGTGAAATTTGAGATCCTTTTGTGGACTATCTTATATGTGTATGTTTAGGTTGCCAGATTATTGGGTTGTATACATATTCTTTTTAATCCTGATGTTTTGTTTGAGTATCATTCTTTTTTGTTTTGATAAGCAATAAATTTTATTAAAAATATGAGTTCAAAAAGGAACTTAGCATTCCAATTTCCAGCTAAACCATGTGTTAGAGTCCA
The DNA here is from genome assembly GCF_030052815.1 of Hevea brasiliensis. NCBI lineage: Eukaryota > Viridiplantae > Streptophyta > Magnoliopsida > Malpighiales > Euphorbiaceae > Hevea > Hevea brasiliensis. Next base: position 6,272 of record NW_026614793.1, read on the forward strand.
AGTCCAATTAGAATTAGGAAGTATAATTAGTTTAGGAAGTTTAGTAGAATTTAAATTATGAAGTTTAATAATTAGAGACTTAAAAGGACTAGGTTTTAGTGGCCTCTATATATGAATAGTTGGTTGACCATTATAATAGAATGTATTACAGAGAGCCCACAAAGTGGAGAAGTGTGTTGAATTCTGTGAGTTTTGTTTGAATGATTTTGAGGGTGAGAAAAATAATTAGTAATTGTAATTATTTTTCTTAGATAGTGGATTTGTTTGGTGGAGGAAGCTTACATCGAACCACGTTAAATTTTGTGTTCTTTATTTTGTGTGGGTGTGATTTTTCATAACAAGTGGTATCAGAGCTGTGATTTGAGTGTCAAAGTTGGCAAGCACAAAATTTGAGGCAGAGCCATTCAATGGGAAAAATAATTTCAGTTTATGGCAAAAACCCATGAAGGATGTCCTTGTGCAACAAGGATTAATCAAACCATTAAACGAGAAGCAATAGGTGACCATGAAAGATGATGATTGGGAGGAGCTTCAACAAAGGCTGTGAGTACGATTAGATTAACGTTAGCCCTAGATGTGAAGTACAATGTCTTGGAGGAGACTTTGGTAGTTATTCTATGGAAGAAATTAGAGAACCTGTCAAAGTCACTCACAAATCGCTTGTACTTAAATAAGGAGTTATATCAACTCAGAATGGATGAAGGTATTGATGTGAGAGATCACCTTAATATTTTTAATAAATTAATTACCCAATTGGCTAGTATTGGTGTGAAGGTTGATGAAGAAGATAAAGCCCTCTTACTTTTAACCTCTCTCCCACACTCTTATAAAAGCTTGGTGATAGCTCTAATAGTTTGGAAGGGAACTTTGAAGGTGGAAGAGGTTACCATAGTTATCTTGGATGATGAGAAGTTTAAAAAGACAAGTAGTAGCAATGAAGGTAGAGCTTTTGTTGCTGGTTCTAGTCATGGTAGAAGCAATCCACGTGGAAATAATTGGAGAATGAATAGTAAATTGAGCTCGAGACCACGACTAGGATATATAGATAGAAAATGCTACTATTGTCATGAGAAGGGCCACGTTCAATAAATGGTATGAAGATGAAGAAAGATCTTGTAGAGTTTAAATAATTCAAGAAAAGTCACGGAAAAGAAAAGAAAGGAACTGATGCAATTGTAATGGATGATGGTGTTGATGGGAAATGTTTGAATGTGGATGATGATAAGGAAAAGGCAAAAGATCCATTACAAGATGAGTGGTTAATGGATTCTGCTTGCCCATTCCATATTTGCTCAAAGAAGGAGTAGTTTGATGTGATTAAAGAAAAGAAAGGAGAAAACGTGAAGCTAACCAATGGAAACAAGATAAAAGTTGAAGGTGTTGGAAGAGTGAAGATCAAACTGCATGGTGATCGTGTTAAAGTATTTGATGAAGTGAGATACGTTCCTAAATTTGAAAGGAACTTAATTTCCTTTGGTAAGTTGCATTCTTTGGATTATGGGTGTTTGATTCATGGTGGAGTCATGAGAGTTAGCCGAGGTACTCTTGTGATCATGAAGGGTGAGAAAATTAGTCCAAAGAATCTCTACAAATTAGAAGGAAGCACATTGATTGAAAGAGTGCAAGTGGAAGTAAGAGGCAACCTCTACAATTAAGAGTACAAGGAAGTACCTAAGAGAAAATTGATTTTTGCATAAATTGTGAAGACTAATTCCATTTGACTTGGAGGTGGAGATTATTAGAGTCCGAGTCTAATTGGAATTAGAAAATATAATTAGTTTAGGAAGTATAATTAGTTTATGAAGTTTAGTAGAATTTAAATTATGAAATTTAATAATTAGAGTCCTAAAAAGACTAGATTTTAGTAGCCTATATATGTAAATAGTTGGTTGGCCATTATAATTGAATGTATTGCAGAGAGCCCACAAAGTGGAGAGGTGTATTAAATTCTGTGAGTTTTGTTTGAGTGATTTTGAGGGTGAGAAAAATAATTAGTGGTTGTAATTATTTTTCTTTAATAGTGGATTTGTTTGGTGGAGTAGGCTTACGCCGAACCATGATAAATTTTATGTTTTTTTATTTTGTGTGGGTGTAATTTTCCACAACACCTTGGCACCTAACCTAGGAAAAGGTAAGCTAAAGAGAAAGAGAGTACAAAAAAGAAATAAAACAAGAAAACCAAGGCCTACCTATGCAGCCTGCAAACCAAACAACAAAGGCTACTGATGATAATGAGAAGGAAAATTGCTTGTTGCCCACAGACATAAAAGGTTGACAGAAAATTGAAGAATAAATCCATTGTCATGACAAAATTCATCTAACCAACCAATTCAAGACATTGCCTAAGACTTGTAGCAAAGATCAAAATGGGCAGTAGTAGAGCATGAGATGGATAACAAAAGCAGCAGACCAGAACCTAGAAGAATCATTTTGCTCACCTCCTCTTATGCACCAAAATGGAAGCCCATCACATTTGGATTATTATCCTAAAAAATTACTAACTCTAGTTGCTGAATACTATCAAGCAAATCGCTTGAGAAGATCAATATGTTATCAGAGGCAGATTTCACCAAGTCAGATTGGAGCTTGTACCTTATGCGATTCTTGACAATCTAGACGCTTCAACTTTCTTTTGATTGTTAGAGAGTAGGCCTATATGGTTGAGGCTCCCATTGTCCGCATTCACTAATGCTAGCTTATTATCTTCTTCATTTTCTAGTGGGCTTTTGTGTTAGTAGTATGCCCTAGAGCATATCATTTAGTATGTATCTTGTACATATTTTTATTAATAAAAGGCTTTTCCACTTTTCCGTTTACATAAGATATTTATATGTAATAGAAAAGGTCCATTGATATTTTGTTAGAAATTCTATTCTTAAGTTGTTAAGAATATGAGTGACAGTATTTCTAGTACAAAGTATCATAAATAGGTTCACAATCGAGGATACTTCATAATAAGGACATGACTTATCCAGAAAGATTGTATTCATGTTTGTTTCCAAGTTATTTATATGAGATATAAATAAGATGGAATGGTGAGTCTCATGCCATATGACAAACATGATAGGCACTTATAAATGATAAGTAGGCCGAACCAGTGACACTTATGACAAGCACATGGAGTTTACTCTTGTCAATGCATTATCATAAATCATATCAGTGCATATAATCTTTAGATCTGAGATAGCACAGTTATCTTGTATATAGGTGATTTGAGTTTGATACTGCTTTCATACTTATACTGTGTATGGGTAAATGGGCATGTGATGGCTCCTACTAGTTATATATGGAGGTAGGTGTTGATCAAGATGGAATCTGTTCCTCTAAGTAAATAGGAATAAAATCCTATGTTCATTTAATTGTTCTTGATGTTTCAAGTTCCTGGCCAGGACAGATAGATTTAATCAGAAAAGAGTTCTGATGAGAAAATCTTTTTAATCAAGAACTGGAATTAAAAAAGAACATAATATTCATAGAAAATGGAGTTTGACATAAACCATGACTCCAGCTTGAGTTGGGATTTTGTAACAGAGAGATTCTAGTGCATGGTAACATATGATTATAGGTTCATTTAAGGTAAACCTTATTACTGATTGGGTGGCCATGGCATGCTATGCTAGGTGTTAACTATGGTCTATGAGGTGCATAAAATAATTTAGAGAAATCATTTATGGTAAGAAAGAGTTCTGATGATATTAAGAGTTGATATCATGTCTCATTGCCAATTAGTGATGAGCCTAGTAAGTCACACACATACACAAGTTATCACCTAATTAAATATGACTTAATTAATTAATTAAAGAGTTTAATCGATTAATTAAATAGGTTTGGTTTGCAATTAGATTGCAAATTCCCTAGCATGACTTGAAACCAAATCTAGATTATTGGATGTATAGTATAAGTTAAATTTATATTTAAAGTGTTTAAATATGAATTTAATTGATCAGAAATTAATTAATAAAGATTAATTAATTGATTTATATTTGATATAAATTGATTAGAAAAAGAGAAATAATTATTTTCGATTGAGAACTCAAAATTAAGACACAGGGGCATTTTGGTCATTTCACAGGGTGACATGTGGCACCATGTGATAGTGACACATGGCATTAGACATAAGCTTATCAAATGTCTTTTAATCATGTAAGATGATTAAAATTAAGATTAAATATAGGTTTGACACTTGGCACAATGTGATTGGGTCAATTAAACCTAGAACCAATCGAAGGGTGACATGTGGCAAGGGTTTAATGTGTTGACCTAGCTATATAAGTGTTGTTATGATAAGAAAATAAGACAACCAGCTGCTGCTCTCATTGGTGCCGCCACTCAAGGCTCTCCCCTCTCTTCTTCTTCATCTCTCATCAATTCAAAGAGATTAGCCATCAATCTCTTGAATTAAGAACTCCAGAAATTGTTTCTAGTGTTCTGTTTATATCCTTAATCTCTTAAAAGGCAGAACTTGATTTTCTAAATAATAGAAAAAGCTTTAGAAGCTGTTCAAGGGCTGCCATAGGTGTTCTTGGTGTGGACAACTAGAGGGACAACATTTAGTGTCCTGAAGACGAATCTCAAATGCGCAAATACACTGCAGTGCATCAAGAGGTTAGTGTGTTTGTTCTTGATTTAATATAGGGTTCTAAAATTAATCTGATTAATTTTAAAATCTTAAATGGCAAATACAGATCCAAAAAAACATATTAAAAGAGTTTTAATATATTGTTTATCATTGAAATCAAATAGATAAAAATAAATCTTGCATGATGCATGTGACCCTAGGTGAAAATTTTTGAATTCAATGGTATAAACTTGTTTTTTTCACGCTTCCTTTCCTTCATTTTGTAATAGGCCCCCACTACAGCCACTTGTGATTCCATGACCACTCTATAGTTGGAAGTAAAACGCGAGGCGTTGTTCTGCTTTCAAAATTGTTTAAATTTTAATGGGCCACTATTGGGAATAGGTCCAAATAATTGCTATCACCTGTACAGATAAACATGGCATCACCCCCAAGCCAATTGTCACTTAGCTGTCCACACTCTGTTCCATGGTCATGTAGCGTATCCTCACAACCACTAAGGTTATGTTTAGTAAAACGTAACTAAAGTTGTGATGTAATCATAATTTTATTTCAAATTTGATTACATCATTTAGTAACACAAAAACTTTTATGTAATTAAATGAGAATTATATATTATAATCAATTATACTTAAAGTAACGCAATAGTCATTGCACACAAAAATGAATATAATCATAATTACTTATTTTGATTTTTTTTCATTTATTGTTAATACTACCACCACCACTACCCGGCTACTATTACTACCACCACTACTACCTCATCTTGTTACCACCACCATCACCTTGTTACCATTGTTGCTATCACCACCATCGGTACTTAATCACAACTATTACAGCTTAGCTATTGCCACATCTACCACCATCTAGTCATTACCACCACTATTATCTCATTTTGCCACCACCACCATCTAACCATCATTGTCACCGCCACCACCGTCAGTTAATTAATATTACCACTTGACTACTGATCACTACAACCACTAACACTTATTATTAATATTATAAAGAAATTAAATATTAAAATTAAAATTATCATTACATTACACTTCTTATATTTTTATTTTACAACCAAACATAGGAATTTAATGAAAATTACATTACATTATATTACAACTTTAATTTCATTACATAATTGATTATATTACATTATATTACGCTCTATCAAACGTAACCTAAGTGTGGTTTGATTGGATAAATGAATATCAGTACTGTTTTTCCCTTTCTCAAAAAATGAAGCCACCAGTGTATCGCCATTTTTGTCTTGGCTTCCTAACCCATTGTCAGATGAGCTCAACTGTGGACTTGAAGTGAAATGATCTACATGCAAAGCCGAGGGAGAGCTAGTAGACAAATCTTCTAAAGAAGTTACAGGTGGCTTGCATGTCATAGAGGTGGGCATCACTTTACAACATTCTTTAATTAGAGTTATGTGAAATTTAGCTTCTCCCATGTCCTCAACAACCTTTTTTGTGCAAACTCAAGCAAAGAAGTAGAAACTAGAATTCGTCCAGCATCCAGACATGTTTTCTTGGAAGTACAGTCATCAATGGATATGAATTCTTCAACAAAAGAACTTAGCCAAATAAAGAAGTTAGGAGACCGCTAATAAAGGAATACCATGGCATCTTACTCACATATACCAATTAGAAGGAGTAAATTTCTCTTGCCAAGGAATTAAGGATGAGAACCATTGTGCAACCAACCATTTGATTATCCAAAATTTTATTAGCAATATTTTAGAGGAAACTCCATCAATTATCTGTCTCTATAAGTTAAATACGATTATGATCATGAATACAATTATAAATATTTGTTATACGTGTAATTGATTATTCAATTCTAACTTTATGGGTCAAATATTCATTCTTATTCACTTTTTTTTATGGCAATTAGAAGACCTAACAATTTTTTATTATTATATTATAAATGCATTTTAAGAATTAAGAAACAAAAAAGTTTGAAAATAAATAGATTTTGCTCAAAATGCCTTTAACCTATTATAATATATTAAATAGATTTTGAAATTATTTGCATTAAACAATATGACAATATAAAATTTTAAGATATCAATGTAGTGAAAATGAAAATTTTATAATGATAGTGCATTGAACTATAAAATACATTTTAAAAATTATTATTCTTTTAATTTTATAAATAATATTCTTTCACAACATTAATCTACTTATGCAATCTCATTATATAAGCTAATATTATTTTAAAATATAAAAAAAATAATTGACTTTAAGCAAATTTAATTTAATGAGTTAACTTGTATTTATTATTAATTTATTTTAATTTTTAGATATTTTCACCATTTAAAACTTATTATTATATTTTTTATGGGTAAACTACAATTTAGTCCTTGAGTTTTAACAAAATTCACAACTTAGTCTTTGTATTTTCAAAACCAAGTAATCTAGTTCCTGAGATTTGACAAAATCTGCAACTTAATCCTTGCTATTAGAATTTTGTTAAGTTACCATAAATTTTATCAAATGACCAAAATACCCTTATCTTTATTTTTAATATGAAAATAATTTAGTCTCTAAAGTTTTATTTTCTTAATAATTTAGTCCTTGAAATTTTGTTTTATTAACAATTTAGTCTTTGTATTTTGGAAATTGAGTCCATTAAATTATGAAATTTTAAATTTAAATTAATAAAATATGGATTAATTACTATAGGGTCCTTAAAAATTTTGGTTAATTACAAAATATCCATATATCTTACAAATTAATCTTTAAATATTATAACTATTTATAAATAAGCCTTATATCATTATTATTTTAATAATATATAAATAATTATATATATGTGTGTGTATATATATGTCAATTTACAATATTTTCATATATTATATTATATTGTTATATATATATATATATATATATATATATATATAAGTATGAATATGGATGCAAATTGTTACTAAAATAAAACTTCAAGAGCTAAATTGTTTTCGAACAAAAAATAGAGTTAAAAGTATTTTGGTATTTTTGCTAAATTCAGCGGGGAATTAACCATAATTCTAATGGTAGGCATTAATTGTAGGTTTATTAAATATCAAGGTCGAAATTGCTTAATTTTAAAACTGCAGGGACTAATTTGTAGGTTTAACTAAATTTTACTGACTAAATTTTCAATAAATAAAATAAAATCTTAGGGACTAAATTTTTTTCATATTGAAAATAAAGTTAAGGGTATTTTGATCTTTTTTGCTAGAACTAACGGTAATTAAGTTATAAGTTTTGTCAAAATTTGGAGACTAAATTGCTTGATTTTGAAAGTAAATGGACTAAATTATAGGTTTTATTAAATCTCAGGGGCTAAATTGTAGTTTACCCTTTTTTTAAAAATTACATTTAAGCTTAAATTCAGTTAATATTATATGCTAATAAAATAATACATAATTGATAAAAAAGTAATAGTAATTCTTAGATTAATAAACATTTTACTTATATAATTAAAGCAAATTAAAATTAATATGTTAATTTAAATAATCAATAATATAATATTTATAATATTATAATAATATTATAGCATATATAAAAATTAATAAAAAAATTATATATAAAAATTTAAGGGTAAATAATACTTCATTCTAAGGTTTGATAAAACCTATAATTTAGTTCCTATATTTTCAAAATAAATCAAAGTGGTTCTAAAAGTTTGGCAAAACTTATAATTTAGTCATTCAGTTTAATTTTCCATCCAATTTGCTATTAATTGTAGCGAAAGTAACTAAAATGCCTTTAACTCCATATATTTTCTAACTTAAACAATTTAATCTCTAAGGTTTTGTATTATAACCAAAATACTTTAAATCAAGACACTATTTTGTTTATAAAATTTAAATTAAAGGATTATAATGCAAAACATTAGGGACTTAATCATTTCAGTTAAAAAATATAGATTAAAGAGTTTTGGTCATTTTTACTATAATTAATGGTAAATTAGATAGAAAATTAGACAGAGAAAACTAAATTGTAGATTATGTCAAATTTTAAGAATAAAAATGTTTAATTTTAAAAATATAAAAACTAAGTTATAGATTTTATCAGATTTTATAGACAAAAATTATAATTTACTCAAAAATTAACTTACGAGTCTATATAACAAGTATAATAATATGTCATGCACGTTACAGACAAAACTAACAAAACTAGTAATAATAAAAAGAGCATAACATTGGTTTTCCTAATTAACATCTCTCAATCAAGGCCCATGATCGTTTCCACTGCGATTCAGCAAATTTAAACCTACGATCCAATTAAAAAAAAAAGTAATTATTGAACCACACAGGAACTTCACTTGAGGCTAAACACAATGATATAAGGGTGTTTGCACTAGATAGTCCCTGAGCCAAAATTATTACTTAACAATTAACATGTGTAGCTTTGCAGCAATATTCTAAGGGAAAATAAAACTTTTTTGGTGGATGCATGTGTAATTGGATAGTTATTTAGTAGTTGAGTTGGAATGCACAAATTCTATGGTTCTTTGGCAAGAAGCCAGAATGCACATAATGAAATTCGCTATGGGCCACAAAGATAACATAAAAAAAGAACAAATAAATGATACAAAATCATATGACACCAAAATATATAATATCTTAAGGAAAAAAAGTAGGATATTATATATATATATAAGTAGGATATTATATATATATATATATATATATATATATATATATATATATACAATGAAAAATGTGATTTTTTTTTCTGAAAAATCTAGGGCCCCCCAAGATGTGTGTGTGTGTGTGTGAGAGAGAGAGAGAGAGAGAGAGAGAGAGAGAGAGAGAGAGAGAGAGAGAGGGACCAGAGAGAGAGAGTCGTGCACCAATAAGAAATGCTGGTAACTCATTAGCCTTGCAATTGGCCTACGATTTTGGCCCTGAATCTCAATCAACCTTACCCATTTTATAAGAGCGAACGATGAAGTTCTTGAAGTGGTTGCTTCAAATGGATTTGGAATATTTTCCTGTGTAGTTAGACATTCCACACTAAGTTGTAAAACGGTTGATGAAAGATCACGCAAGGACTGAAGCTTCTTGCAATCAACGAAGTGAAGGTTTTCAAGTTTAAAATTTCTACTTATGCTTGTAGTTAGTGAAGTTTCCAAGCAAGAGCAACCCTCCATGCTAAGATGTTTGAGACTCGAAGGAAGATTATTTGGAAATGATCGAATCCTCTTACAATTGCTAAAACTAAGAGCTAAGAGTTTAGAGAGTTGACTAATGCTTTCAGGCATGCTTACAAAATCATTTCCGCTTAGATTTAGATGTTGTAAAAATGGGAAACAACTTAGATCATAAGGAATCATTACATCCGTAAGACCGCAATGACTTAGATTAAGTCTCCTAAGAATGCAAAAGCCTCTTAAAGAAGGCAACTCAAAGGACACAGCAGGGGTAGGTTTCTTAGGCATTGGCCACCAAGGGCAAAGGCAATCCCATGGCTGAGCTAAGGGCAATGATGTTGAACCGATTCCTGCTATTTCAAACACATCCACAGATGTCATATCCCCGATGTTATCTGGAATTTCTTCAAGATTTGAGCAGCCACTCAATATAAAAACTTTAAGAGACTTCAAATTACACAGGCTACTTGGAAGAGCTGTAAGGCTTTTGCAATTCTTCATGTTCAGTAAAACAAGCCTTTCTAGAAGTCCAATAGAATGGTGTACTTCAAGTAATCCTGTACAACATTCAAGTATCAACTCTTCAAGGTATGGGACCTCTCTAAAGTCGGGTGTCTTGATTAAATTTTTGGAGTAACTAAGATCAATTATCTTCAACAACTTTAAAGGCTGTAAAAGATATAGAAAGGAATTCAGAAAGAAACCGTAAAACCAGAGTAATAAACAGATATAAGGAGTTGATTATACATACTCTTACTCCCTTCCATAATTGTTCAATTCTGCTATAAGACAAATGGAGCTCAACAAGTTGATCTGGTTGAAAAGTTTGTGGCAAAGATTTGAAAGGATACCCACGCCATTCCAAGTACCTTAATTCATTAGAAAGACATTCAATGTCTTTGGAGAGGTTTAAATTGCGAAGTATGAGCTATCTGAGAGCTTTCATCTTCAAGAAGGCTTTAGAACTCATGTATCTGTCTCCTTGATCAAACATATAATCCAGGACTACACCTTCAATTAGATTTGTTCCCTAAAAAATCAAAGGCAACAATTAGTGGTGAAAACAACTAAAAGACTTATAACATTTATAATGGCAGTTTATCAAATCAAATATAATTCTTAATATTGAGTAATACTAACCGTATCATTCATTAAGATGTGACAGACATCCTTATAAAGCCATAGTCTGCTACGTCGACCAGGCTCTTCTCGACATTCTCGATGAACAATTTCTTGACCCATTTCTTCAAGCAAATCATGCATCCACACACGGTTGTCTGAAATAGTTATGAGAGATTTATCAATTAGCTCCCTTATACCAATATCTGGGTATAATCCACCACTTTCCATTACTTTCATCACATAACGTTTCATTTTTCCTTTGAAAAAGCAAGCGATGTCAAGAAATATTTTTTTTTGTATTTCCTCCAATCCATCAAAACTTATGTCAAGCTTACTTAGAATTTTTTCATTGGGAATTTCTTTCAACCTCTTCAATGCACTGTTCCATTCTTTCATAGATCTAGCATACAAGGAGGAACCCAAAACATTAAGCGCTAATGGGAGGCCACCTGCATAGTTTACAGCTTTGTTGGATAGCTCCATGTAATCTTGTGGTGGACAATCCTTCTTAAAGGCTTTTAAGCAAAAGAGTTGAAGGGCCTCATGATGATTTAACTCTTCAACCCTATATATTTGATCTACTTCATTTTGGATCAACAAATGTTCATCCCTTGTCGTTATTATGATTCTACTTCCAACTCCAAACCAGTTTTCATCTTTTTTTCCAACTAATAATTCTAATTGCTCCAACTCATCAACATCGTCAAGAATGACCAAAACCTTCTTCCGAGATAGCCTATTTTTTATGTGATAAACTCCATTGTATACATCGTACACATCTATATCTCTTTCCATCAATGTTGCACATAAAAGTCGTCTTTGTAAAGTGAGCAAACCATATTTTCTTGAAGTTTCTCTAACACCCACAAGAAAAGTACCACCCTCAAATTGGCATTGCATTTCCTTGTAGGTGACACTAGCAAAAGTTGTTTTTCCAATGCCACCCATCCCACAAATACCTACCGTTTTGACATTATTTAGCTCCTTTATATTGATACACAATCTCATTTTCTCTAATCGTGAATCCATTCCAACAAAATCCTTGGCTATGCTATGACTAAATCTTCCCAATTTGTTAAGTACATCTGTAGTGATATCCTGAATAAACTCTAACTCCTCCCTACAATATAAGAATTTCCTATTATCATATATAACACAATATTTTAAACGTGGAAATAACATTAAAAATATCAAATGTTCAATTTTGTTCATATCACGCGCACGAAAATTCTATACTATGCAAAGGGTATATTATAGAGAGAAAGAAATAATAAATTCCTATGCAAATTGAGATATCAATAATAGGAAACATATAATAAGTGTTTCATTGTACTCATATTCAATAATAGGAGACATAGTCTTTCCAAAACATTTTAAGTTTGTAGTCATGAGTTCTTCCAGTGGCACTTCTTCCTCAAATGATATTAAGGCTTTTTAGAGACTCTTTATAAAATGTTCTTAAACACAAAATAATTAGATATAATTTCAGATGTAACTAATTAAAGTTTTGAGAAACACAATAAAATTGTCTCTTAATAATATTTTCATCTCAAAATATTTGGTGGGAGAGAGAAAAGGAAGTGAGAAATTCTCTCCATTTTAAGGGATGATTTTAACAAAACATTCAAAAAAATTAACATTTACAGACTTTTTTTTTTCTATGTAGCTAATTGTTTGGTCTCTAATTTCTAATTTTTTTAATGTAATTTATTGTATAAAATTAATAATCTTTTATAAATTAATATTAATATGAAAATATTAAATTAAATATTAATATATTAAATTAATATTACCTTAATAAATATATTCTTTTATAAATTAATTTTAGTATATTTGCTTATATATTAACTTGCCTAATTTACTCTTCAATTTCAATTAATATTATTTAATTTTTAGTGGACAATCATTTCCCATAATTGACTATCAAAAACTATCGATAATAAATTTATACCTTTCATAATAATAGTTTAGAGTTATCTCTAGAGAAACAAATATTACTATTGTGTGAAAACAATATTTTTCATATTCGAATTACTGAATATTTGATTGTTGATTTTCAATAAGACTGAGATAGTAAAAAAGTGAATCAGTGATTTTTTTTATTTTAATTTTCAATTAAAATTTTTTTTTATCTTTATCGAAGTTTCAATCAAGAAAAATACTTTTTAAAATATATTAATTAAAAATTATTAAAATTAATTTTAATGAATTTTTTAATTATAAATATATTAAAATAATAAAATAATTTTTTTATTATTTTTAACAAATGATATTTTTTAAAATGATTTTAAACTCTAAAACCACAAAGTTAAATGGGAATAGCTCAATTTATCAATTTTAGAATATAATAATTCAATTTTTAAATTTTATGCTAAATTAAATTTTATTATTTTCAAAAAATTCGATAATATATATTATAAAAAAGAAAAAAAAACCATAAAAATTGACGAATGGATGGAGAAAATTTGTTGATGAGATTGATTGGACAACGAGAAAATCTATAATGCCGACTTTCGCTTTACTTAAACAAATGGTTGCCATTTTAACTGTTTGTGATACGAATTGAAATGATTCAGATTTGAAATAATAATAATAATAATAATACAAGTCTATATCTTTTCAGTGAAGCCTAAATAAATTCAAAATCAAAATTTAAGTTAAATAAGAACATAATTTTTTAATTAACGTCAAATAATTTAATTTTTTATTAAAAAATTAAAATATTATTTTTATTTTTTAATAATAAAATATTAAAATAATAATTTTAATATTAAATAATTTTTATTCATTATATTCTTTAATTTCTTTTTTAAATTTTATTTTAATTAAAAAATATATTGTTTAAATATCTAAAATTTAGAAAAAATATTTTATTATTATATAAAATAAATATTTTATTAAACAAGGAATTATTCAGCCTTAATTAGAACTTTCAGTTCTTATCTTGCCCGAAATATAATTTTAGACTTATTTAGCCCTCGATTAAAATCATACACTACAAGATATTGCCGGAACAACAATGAAAATTATAAATAGATTATGTCCGTTTCTAATTTGTAATGGACTTACAACAGAACAAAAATTAAATTTATTTATTAGGTATCGCAACGAATTATAAACGAAGTTTAGAAATGGAAAATAATCCATTGCTATTTTTAGCACTAAAAAGATGGCACGATACTTAGAAATGGAATAGAAATGAAAATTAGAAGCAAAAAATTTCATTTCTAATTTTAGCGCTAAAAAGTTTACCTCCAAATTTAGAAACAGATTGAAAATGGAATAGAAATGGATTAGAAACGGACCAAAATGCGTTTCTAATATGTTTCTAAAGTAGAAACGGATTCAATTCCATTTATAATTCGTTTCTAAATTTAGAAATGGATTTTGAAATCCTTTTCTAAATTATAGAGAATGAAAGAAGCTTAAAATTTTGTAAACAGATTGCAAATTTCCTTTCTAAATTAGAATAAAATTCAATTCCATTTCTAAATTGTAAAGGATGAAGGGAAGTGTAAAACTTTAAAAAGGGATTCTACAATCTGTTTCTAAATTTAGAAATTGATTTCAATCCATTACTAAATCAGAAAGGGATTCAATTATGTTTCTAATCCATTTTTGAATTGTAAAGAATGAAAGGAAATTTAAAAATTTAGAAATGGATCCCATATTCCGCTTCAAAATTAGAAAGGGATTCAATTATGTTTCTAATCCATTTCTAAATTTTAGAGATTGAAAATTATAGAGGGAAAAGCCTTAAAAAAGGAAAGGTAGAAATAGACTTCCCAATCTGTTTTCAAAGTTAGGATTGGATTTTAGAAGTTGTTTCTAAATTGCGAACTTTAAAAATTAATGGCAAGAATTATCTCGCCTTTTTAAAATTTAGAAATGGACACAAAAATATGTTTCTATTCCGTTTCAAATTTAAAAAAGGGTTTAAAAATCCGTTTCTAATTTTTGGATGGAAAAATCTCGATATTTTTCAATTTATTTCTATTCCATTTCAAATTTAAAAATGGATTTGCAATCTTTTTGCACCAAATATAATCATTTTATTAATTTAATTAATTTGTGGCTTAAGATAATTAATAAGTAGATTAATTGTGGTTATTAGATGGTTATCTAAGATAACAAAGTGGGCAGTAGCTTATAGCAATTCCAAGGAGTGGGCGGGTAACTTCAAAATGTGACAGAATGTGTTCCAGTGTATTTCAGAAGCTTTCCAAATACCTGCACATTAGTTTATAGCAGTTCTAAACAGTTCCAAGTAGTGGGAAAATAACAACAGTTAATCACAAAATGTGGTAGAGTGTGTTCTAGAGTATTCTAAGAGTCTTTCAGATACGTATAAAAGAACTATAAATGTTGGATACTTTGCAATGTGAAAAGGCCCTCAACCCCTAATGACATCAACAATAACAACTCAACCAGACTCTAGCAGTCTTTTATTTTTATTTGATCAATCTTTTATTTTTTCCAAGGCTATTACATTTACTTTCAAGCTTTGTACTTTCTCTTTAAGCAATCAAAGCATTCAATTTCAGTTCACTCGCCTTTAATTACTTGTTATTCGTGAAATTGATGAAACTGCATATAGTAGAGTTAGTTCCCACAATCGTTTGATATGAGAAGTCACAGCATCATTTCAGGTGATATACTCAGTATTTGGCACACCCACACATTTGTTAGCCAGCCAAATTGTTTTCTAATAAAATGATTTTTGACAAGCCTAGTAAGACGAATCTCATGCTTCATTGTCATTCACATTCTTGATAAAGCGTTACAAAATGCCTTATAGTGATGAAGAAAAATTTGTATCAACCATCATTAATACCTTGGAGAAAGGCATAGGAAGGCGGATGGATATAACCCTTGACAAAATTAATGCAAACACGGAGCAGATTATTTTATTGATTCAGTCATTAGCTGAAAAGTTTAATTTGCCTATTCTATTACCTTATGATGGCTAGGTCTTGAGGCCAAAAGAATCTGACACAGTACCCAAAGGTGCTAGGGAGCCCAAGAGGCAGTTTAGTCCCAAACTCCTTAGGGTGTGCTAAGGGAAGCCATGCCAGCAATGAGGAAAAATACCAACCACCTCATAGGAGAGAGGAACAGGTGGCTCGCTAACAAAGAATACTAATTCAACTCAGCTGCCTCAGCGGCAAACTTATTGTTCCCACCCAAGTCATCAGTAAAACTAACCCAATCACTCACCCTAATGTTTATGATGCAGAAGCAGTTGCAAGTCTTCAAGTGGTACCAACTCTCTAATAGCAGCAGCAAGTGCAGATGCCTCAGGTGACATTTGGCTCTTTTAGCTTGGGAAGCAATAACTTCAGAGGGGCTACATTGTCTATTGTGCAGGATCTCCAAAATGTAACAACGATCCCTTAAATGGCGACACCTATAGCTCTAATTCTAGTGGTATTAACAATTCCTCAAGTGAGTCCAGACTTAAGGGGTAACAGTCACAGAGGAACTAAAATATCTACAAGTGTAGGTATCTTAGCCAATTGCACTAGTGTCCCAAGTACCAGCACCTATGATCCAGGTTTCTAATATCACAATTCTAATTGATAAGACTCTAGACAAGCTAATAATCCTATAGGTGATGAAGGAAAATTTTGGTTTTCAAGTTCCTATAGCTTCTAATGATCAATTCCTTAAGCTGGAGGAGCTAACCTTTACTTCTAGGAGTATTAGAGAACTCGGGGGGCACTAGCTCGAAATTCCCCTAGGAGGCAGTATAAGAGGAAACAATGTTTCAACACTTTAGATTCCTTTTATGACAATGACAATTGCTTCGATTTTTAAGGTAATGGCTTGAATGACACGATTATGCAAGTCCAAAGCCTTTGCACCTTGCAGGAAGCCTATAGGATAACACCAAGCATTAAATAGCCAAGGTTGATCCAAGGCCTCAAATAACCAACCTCGTGGCTTTTCCTAAGGACCCTGTAGACATTAAATAGAAAAAGCTAACACAATGGCTAACATTTTGAAGCATTCAAATGTAATCAAACAAAAGCTAATGTAACAAGTAGGCCTTATAACCACTTTTATTCATAAAAAAGCCAAAACACAACTTATTGTTCAACAAGTAGCTAAGTGATCAAATGTATGCTAAATTTATTACAACGAAATATAATGATCATAGTATGCAAGAAAGCTTGGAGTTAGTAAGTAGTTCTGGAACAAGGCTAAATAGACAACTCCCTAGTATTTGATACCGGCACTTAACAAAGAAGCGCCAAAGACTTATGCTTGCACTTTCTGTAAAAATAAAAAATAAAGAAATGAAGTTAGGCACTTGTGAAATGCCCCTAAGAAAAATTAGCCCTTCAAGTGTACAACTATCTTAGGAGACCATGGGTACTTACATGAACTTTAACAAGAGCGGATGAAGGCTAAGCACCTGCAAAAGTGCTTATAGAGGTATTAGGTTTTAGGTAGTTGTAGAGGCATCTACACCTGTAAAGTCACCTATTGGTCAACAAAGGTACCTGGTCAATAAAGATTTTAATAGAGTCTCCTTTATAATACAAACATCCAGAAAATTAGTTTTTCAATATTTAGCCAATTTCCAGCACAACAATCAACACAACCTGCAGGGGAAGCATGTAATATAAAATAGAGCAAGATTCATCCATCAAGTACAAAAGTAACAAAAGTATTTGCACTAGGTGTTGGTAATTAAATGCAGATGTCGAGGTACTACAGTTGGGGAGCTAGTACCTATGGAGCTACAGATACCAGCAAGGTGGCAAGTACCTAGGTAGGTACCTGGGTTGGTACCTGAGCACCAGCTAGTACCTATAAACCAAAAGAGGGTTTGATGCCATCTCTACAAATAGGGAAGGAGGGGGGGGGGGGGCTGCTATAATGAGCATTTGCAGGCAATAATAGTCAAGCAAGAAACACAAGTTTCGACATGCAAGTTCAATATACATTACTTATTCTTAACAAGAAATAGATAATTTGTAAGCACTGACCAATATATTGCAAGTACCAACTAATATACTGCAAATAACGACCAATATATTGCAGGTACCTGAGCGGGTAATTACAAAATTCTCAAATCCAGAATAGTCAACAAGACCCATTCAAAACACTTCAATGCTACATGATAAGATCACATCAAAGAAGCGATGGAAATTTTCAATCTACCTGAAATCAAGAGAAATAACATCACAAGTGCCATGAACTAGTGTTCGAAAGTTGTGAATTGTGGCCAATGTTGAGATGATACCATCGACGGCCAAGGGGACCATGGATGAAACTTAATGGCAAAAAGAATGCCGTTGTGAAAAGTGACTCAATGAAACTAGTGAAAAGAGAATTGCACAATAGTGGAACGATATGGATTGAGTGGGAGAACTAATGGTTAACGCTAGCCCAAATGGAGATGAAATGTCGTTCTGAGTCGAGAACAATCAACAACAATTGATGAGGAGATGCTACCACCTGAGCCACTTCCATTTTTCAAGGGTCCAATTATAAGAGCAAGGGCAAGGGAGTTGCAAAGCTTGGTTAGTAGACTTTGGAGGCGCCAAGAAGATTAGATTGGGCTTGTGCTTTGGCCTTTGGAGGATAAATGGATCGACTTCACACAATTGGACCTTGGAGCCTAGCCTCTAGAATATTTTATTTTTGTTTCTTTATGCCATGTGGCAGATTAGCTATTTGTAACTCATATAAATACTTGTCTTCTACATCAAATGGGGGACAACTAATATCAAACATTGAGAGAGTATTGATTTTCGGCCATCGCTATCAATTGCGAGAGCTTTATGATTTCTTCCTTGTTTCTTGAATAGAACTTGGACTTAAGCAAATCGATCACTTGCTTATTTTATCTTTATAATCAAGGTGCTCTAGCCTAGCTACTATTATGTCTTGATTGGTTATCAATTCTACATTGTTTGTTGTTAAAAGATCTAATTCCATCTTTAGATGTTATGTCTCTAATCTGAATATTGGGAAAGTTTATCATTTGGTATCAGAGCAATTGGGCATCAAACAAGGTATTTATCCTTAGATTTACTCTTTTAATTTCTGCCTAGAATCCTTCATTCACGTTCTGTTTGTTTTTCATCACAATAACATTCGGTTAAAGTAATTTTTCTAGGGTTTTTTTTGTAGTAGCTTCAAATCTGTCCAAATTTTTCATGTGTTTGGCTGAATATTTCTTATTTCCTTAGCGATTTTTCATTTAAATCTGACATTAATACATTATAGCCGAACACTCTACATTAGGTTTTAGATTTGATTTTTGCTTGAAATTAAGTTTTTGTTGTGTTTGTCTTAGAGTTGTAATCATTCAAGCTAATCTGTTTGTTCTTGCTATCTTTTACCTCTTTAATTTGAATATCAAGCTTAAGAAAATTATTGATGATGCATCTGATGATTGGAAATTGATGTTGGTTGTTGGATTAAATTAAAATCTGAGTTTTAACAAAAAGAGGTGATGTTTGGTTGTATTTGGTTCGTGATTGTTGCTATTTGGCTGGAATTGGAAAATTGAGATAAGTTGCTTACATTGATTTATGGGGTTACACTTAACTGCTGATCTTGAAATTTAATTTGTGATATTTTGAGGTATTTGGGATATCACATATCAATTTTGGGGGGTAGATGATACTGTTTGCCTGTTGAATGAAATTTTTAGCTGTTGAATGAAATTTTTACTCATAAACCGGCTAATTTTTTGTTCACATAGTAAACCCATCCAAAAAAATCTGAAATTTTTTCTACTGTTTAGATACCATCTCAGTAGCCTCTAGATAAAATTTCAGCTCGAAATTCCATCATTTGGGTTGGAAAAAAACTTTTTGACACAAACCTGTCATTTTCTGGTTTACATAGTAAACCGGCCCAGAAAAATCTGAAAAATTTCCCACTATTTAGATACTATCTCAGTAGCCTCCAGATAAAATTTTAGCTCAAAATTCCTTCATTTTTGTTGGAACAAAATTTTTTACACAAATCGGGTATTTTCTGGTTTACACAGAAAAATTGGCCAAAAAATTCTGAAATTTTACCAGAAATTAGTTAGCTTTGAAATAGGTTATCCACAAAATTTCAGGGTAAAACTCATTCATTTGACTAGTGAACTGAATTATTGTATTTTGTGGTGAAATTATGCTATTGTTAGAAGTTGTGTGACTTGGCTATGATTTCTGAGATTTTGGATTGATATTTGATCCTTAGGTTGTTAGTTTTTCTAGTTTAAAAAATCTTTTCACTTATATTAATTGCTTTAATTTTGGAGTCTTCTTTTCTTTGATTCTGTTTTTCATTGCATATTTTTATTTACATCTTATTTCATCTCGTTCTTGAATATTTTGATAAAGTATGTGAGTTTTTTGTTTGTTTTGTGTTTGGGTTCTTAAAAGAAGCGAAGGAAGGAATTTAAGTAGTAAAAGGCAAGAGAGGTGAGTGCATAAGAGGGTAAAAGCCTAATTGTGTGCTAAACACTTGAGAGGGTGAGACATTTATTTTCTAACCATGTTTTCTTTGTAGCAAAATGGAACAAAACACAAGTAGTAGTCGTGGAGTTGAGGGGAGGAATTTTGAAGATGAAAGGGTTTATAAGGAGGCTATGGCACAAGAATTTGAGAGACTTTCTCTCTAAATAGCCACTCATAATGAAGAATTGCAAACTATGAGAAGAGACTTGAATGAGTTGGGAGCTAATGTGAATAGGATGATGGAATATATTATGGGTAATGAGAGGGAGAACGAAAATAGGAGGGAGGAAGTAGGTGTGCATGTGGGAGATGGAGGTAGAGTTGGAAGGGGAATTCAGGTAGAACCTAGGATGGAGGAGCAAGAAGAGTTGAATTGGTATGATGATGAGTTTGAGGAAGCGTTTGAGTATGGGACTCATTACTTTGATGGTAGGAGGTTTCAGCTACCAAGGGGGAGAGGTGTTAGAGGTAAGAGAGGAGGAAGACAACTTAGATTTGATAATTGTGGTGAGAGAGAGATGCACCATGAGAGGGTTGATGCTAATGTGGGAAGCATAAAGATGAAAATACCTCATTTTCATGGCAAGGAGGATGTCGAAGCCTATATTGAATGGCAGAGGCAGATTGAGATAATTTTGAGTGCCACAATTATAGTGAGGAGAAGAAAGTTAAGTTGACAGCAATTGAGTTCAAGGATTATGCATTGCTTTGATGGGATCAATTACTTGCAAGGAGGAGAAGACATGGCTTGAGGGGTGTTACTACTTGGGCTAAAATGAAGGAGATCTTGAGAGAAAGGTTTGTGCCTCCATACTATGGAAGAGATGTGAAGTTGAGATTCCAGCAACTTACCCAAGGAAGTAGGAGTGTGGAGGAGTATTATAAAGCCATGCAAATTGTCATGATTATGGCTGAAGTAGAGGAGGATGAAGAGGCCACCATGGTTCGGTTCTTGAATGGGTTGAATCCTGAAATTGCTTACATGGTTGACTTGCAAAATTATAGAATGGTAGAGCAAATGATGCAAGTAGCCATCAAAACAAAAAAGGAGATGAAGAGGAAGTGGGCTGCCAAAAGTAAATGGAACACTCAATCATCATACAATTCGACTTCTAATACACCATGGAAACCGAATTAGAGTGGAAAACCTAAAGTGGAAAAAGATGTGCCAAAAGTGAAGAAGGAGGAGTGGAAAGCAAAAGGGAAGATGGAAGGAAAGGTAGAAGAGAAAAATAAGAAGGTGGAAAATAGAGCAAGGGATGTGAAGTGCTTCAAGTGTTTGGGAAGGGGGCATTATTCCAATGAGTGTCCAAACAGGAGAGTGATGTTTATTAGAGAAGATGGAGAATGGGAGAGTGGTGAAGAAAAGGCCAAAGAGAGTGCTAGTGATGATAGTGATGATGAATAGCTTGATGAGGGAGAGCAAACTCCTATGGATGGTAATGTCCTTGTCACTATGCGCGCCTAGAGTGCACAAGTCAGTTTGGGTGATGGAGATGTGGTGCAAAGGGACAATATTTTCCATACTAGATGTTTGGTGAATGAGAAACTATGTAGTGTGATTATGGATAGTGATTGTAACACCCCTATGTTCGGTAGTGCGTTCTACTGTTCCGGTGACCAGTGTTGTCCGGATAGCTAGGATGCCTAGAACTACACTTCGATATGAGTGAAGAGACATAAAATAATGAAATACAAGAAAAGAAAATACAAGAAAAACAAAGGAAAAATAATAGCAAAGAAATGTAACCAAGTTAAGCGAGCCGAGAACCCTAGCGATGGGTGACCGCACTGGGAAGTCACGGCGTGGACCGTTGACTAGCCCTGGACTGCGGGGAACCCTGGAAAATATATATATATTTTTTTGGACTTAAAGAGACATCAATTGAAGTATAAATATCATTAGAAATATCAAAAAAAAATTAAATAATTAGTACAAAGAAAAGTGAGAAATCGAAAAACGAACAAAACCCTTGTTCTGAAAAATCAGGATGCAACCCGAACAGGGGCATTGTGGTCATTTGACACCCCGAGTTGTCTTTTGACCTAAATGTCCATCAAAAATAAATAATATTACACTTGGAAAATATAATGAAAAATTAATTTAGGGGTACCTAATGTAAATAGCAAAAATGGGGAGTTAAATGTGGGAAATTGAAATCTTAAGATTAAATTAACATTATCTTTCCACTTAGTGCTCCACTCACACCTAAAGTGGACCACTTAATCTGCATTTGGACAGCAGATTCATTTCCTTCTTCAACCTCAAAAATTCAGCCGTGAGCCTCCAAGAAGAACTCCATGGCCAAAGCTTCCAAGCTCCATGCATGAACTCCAATCTTCACTTTCAAGCCATAATTTCTTATAAGTCTCTCCATTAAAAGTGATCCTTACACAATGGGCAGTAGATAGGCAGCAAGAAGACCAAGTTTTGGAGGAGTTTTGAAGAATTTCCAAAGTGGTAAGTTTGTATTTTTGGGTTATTGCTTCATTAAAGTTAGTAGGAATGTTATGGGTGTTTGAATTGTGAAGAAAATTTTCAAGTTTGAGGAGTTCTTGATATATCAATTTTGGACAGCCATGGAGTTGTATATTTGATGATTTATTTTACATATGTTTGATGAGAAATTATATTGATTAGGGTGATTTAATGTCCAAGTAAATTAATTCCACATGTATATGGTAATTGTGCACTTGGAATGGAAATTGATGAATTGTAGGACACTTTGGCATTGTGGAACAATTCGGCAGCCTTGGGACTCTTTGATAAATGTATGAGTTCATGAAGATATTGGCAGAATTATGGCATTGAGGATTGATGGATATGTATATAAATTAGTTGTGAAAATTGTATGAAATAATAAGTAGTGTTTATGTGTAATTATGGTTGTATTTGGACTTTATGAATTAGAGTTTTATTAGGTGTATTGAGGATGTTTGTAATCTGCCCAAAGTGACTTTAAAGTGAAGTGGTATGTGGTTTTGGTAATGTACCAAAACAGAATTGGTAAGGGAAGTGAACTTAGAGTAAGGTAAATGTGTCATTGATGTATGTTTAAGCAAGGTAATTAAGGGCAGTATGCATTTTAGCCTATAACTTTAAATGTGTAACCTCAATTGGTATGAGACCAATTGGAGGTGAAACTAGGCACAAAATGTGCCAACTTTCATTAAGAAAGCATACCAAAATTCTGCTTGCAAGGTGACATGAAAAATGACCAATTCGGATTAAGTGCAAGTGAAACCTGAAAACTGACCATTTGGGCAGCAGTTAGTGTTTAGGCCATAACTCACTCAAAACAGGTCCAATTGACCTGAAATTTTGACCATGAATAGTTAAGACCCATACCTACAAGTCTTATGAAGACACCAAAACCCAGAAATGACTATAAGCAAGTCAAACAGCTTGCACAAGTTCGGGTCCAAAAACTGGCCGAACCAAAGTTGACCAAATTGACCTAAAATTGACCTAATTTGATGCCATTTGACCAGCAATAGTATAATGACCATAACTTGGTCTACTTAACTCAGAATGACCTAAAATTTTGCACCGCGTTCCATAAGACATAGATCTACAAGTTTGTAGTTTTGACCGGAACTCGAAAACCGAGGGAACTAGGTCGTCCAGCTAGGTCAAACTAGTATCCCGGAATCTAGCAAGTTGCATTAAAATGCACTAAACAAGAAAATGAGTTTAGTAAAACGTACCAACCCTAAAATACCATCGAATGTGACATATTAATAATGTTAAAACCTAATTTACCTAGAACGCATCAAGGGTCGATATATGGGTTGATTAAGCAAACAAGGGTATTCTGTGAATTATTTATCAAACATTATCGTTAGAGGCAGTTTAATTTAGTACTGAAACACTGCAAATTGTGTTTCTCAGTTAGCAAGGACTCAGGAAAAGGGAAAGAAATACTGAGTCAAGACCAGGAGACAAATATCAGAGGTTTGTGCACAATAGCTATTTCTTATGAATTTTTCAATTGAAATAAATTATGATTATTTGTATGATATTGTTTTAAATTGTGTTTGTGCACAATAATTAATTCTTTTAAATTTTTCAATTGAAATAAATTATGATTATTTGTATTTTTTTAAATTGTGTTTGTGCACAATAGTTATTTCTTTTGAAATTTTCAATTGAAGTAAATTATAATTATTTGTATGTTATTGTTTTAAATTTTGTCCGTGCACAAAACTTTTATATTCACTGCTTTTACTAGCAAATTTATTTGGAGAAATGAATTATGAATAATTTTTTATTGCTTTGGTTTTGGGAATATTATTTGGAAATTATTGTGTTGCCAACTTTGCAAATGGAAATTTTGAGATAAAATGTGATTTATGGTTTGTATGAAATATTGTGATTTGAAATTGTTTTGATTCACACTTGGCATGACACTGTTACTATGTTCCTCCTCTATTTATGGGGTGAGTGTGATATATTCCTCCCTCTTTGACTTATCAGTCTGGGGTGAGTGTGATTATGTTCCTCCCTCTTTGACTTGTCAGTCTGAGGTGAGTGTGGATGAGTACTCATTTTATAGCTAGCTTCCTCCCTCATTGATTTTGATTATTGGGGTGAGTATGTCTTGTCGTGGTGTACAACACGGCATGTGTGGAAAAATTGTGTCATGGCCTAAATTGTGTTATCGATTGGCAACACTGTATTCTTTAGTTATTTGATCAAATTGTGTTATTGATTGGCAAAACTATATTGTTCAGTTATTTGATCAAATTGTGTTATCGATTGGCAACACTGTATTCTTCAGTTATTTGATCAAATTGTGTTATTGATTGGCAAAACTATATTGTTCAGTTATTCGATCAAATTGTGTTATCGATTGGCAACACTGTATTCTTCAGTTATTTGATCAAATTCTGTTATTGATTGGCAAAACTATATTGTTCAGTTATTTGATCAAATTGTGTTATTGATTGGCAAAACTGTGTTACTCAGTTATTTGATCAATTTGTGTTATATGAATTTTGTAAATTGTGAAATGGAATTGTGAATCATTTGATTTGTGAACTGCCAATAAAAGATTTATATATCGCATTTCAAATTGTTATTGTGCACCACTAAGTAAATTTTACTCAGCGATAGCTTTTCATTGCTGTCGCAGTAGACAGATCGACAGGCCGCTAGTACTACATTGAGAGATCATCGAGTATATTGAGTATACTATATTCTGCATTTTATATTGTAATGTATGTTCACTGTATGTATATAGTGTTCTTGGTTTTGAGCAGTTGTAAAATAAAATTGTACATTAAAGTTGTAAAATAAAATTGTACATTAAAGTTGTAAAATAAATTATGAGTTATTTTGACTTGTAAAAATTGTATTATATTTCTTGTATCTCAGTCTTTGAAAAATTACTATGGATTTGAGTTGAGAAATATGTTGTGTTGAGAAACATGTCGGAGTTGAGATTTGGAAATATATATTGAAGTGC
Source organism: Hevea brasiliensis (assembly GCF_030052815.1). Classification (NCBI taxonomy): domain Eukaryota; kingdom Viridiplantae; phylum Streptophyta; class Magnoliopsida; order Malpighiales; family Euphorbiaceae; genus Hevea; species Hevea brasiliensis. The sequence continues at coordinate 32,059 of NW_026614793.1, forward strand.
TTTTTTACAGGTTTTTCTAAAGAACTGTTTTATCCAAAATACAGATGGCACTCTGCCAAAATTTTTACAGAAATTTCAAATAATTTAAATGTGTTAGTTCTATCACTTCAGTTCAAAAAGGTTTTTAACACCTGTAAATAGTGCTCACCACTGTAAAAGAAGTAAGAAAAGTTTTTAAAATCCCTTGTAGTGTATTTAATGGGTTATCAGTAGACGGAGTTGGTAATTTATTAGGTATACTACGGGATCATGTTATGCCTTACAGAGGGGTAGGGTGTGACAGTGATAGTTGCTGCAATGTTGCTAGTAGCTTATTGCTTGAGAAATTGGGGTTGCCTACCACTTTGCATCCAAAGCCATATGGTCTCCAATGGCTTAATGATTATGGGAAATTGAGAGTTACCAAACAGGTTGTAGTGCCTTTTAGCATTGGGAAGTACCATGATGAGGTAGTTTGTGATGTGGTACCTATGGTAGCTACCCATTTGTTATTGGCCTTTCCATAGCAATTTGATAGAATTGTGGTTCATGATGGGAAAAAAAGAACAAGTGTACAGTATTGAAAGATGGCCGAACCTACACCTTGCTTCCTATATCACCATCTCAAGTGCATGAAGACCAAGTGAGGATTGTAAAATCAGTTGAGGAAAAGAAAGATTGGAGAGAAAATTTGAGAGAGGCCGAGCTTGATGAAAGGAAAAATGAGAGGAGAGTGAGAGCAAAAGAAGTAAAAGAAAAAGAAAAAAGTGAGGGCTCGGGGCAAAAGGAGAGTAGAGAAAAGAAAATGAGTTTGTATGTGAGAGGAAAAGAAGTGAGGGAAGCCTTACAAGGGAGGAGACCTCTTTGTGTGCTTATGTACCGGGAGCTGAATTTATGTTTATCTGACATTGACCAAAATTTGCCTAGTGGTGCTGTTTCTCTATTGCAAGAATTTGAGGATGTGTTTCCAAATGATCTTCCTTCGGGTTTGCCACTAATTCGGGGGATAGAATACCAAATTGACCTCATTCCAGGTGCTCCAATTCCAAACAGACTAGCATATAGCAGTAATCCTGAGGAGATAAAAAAACTACAAAGGCAAGTGGAGGAAATTTTGGCAAAGGGCTATGAGTCCATGTGCGATTCTAGTGCTCCTGGTACTAAAGAAGGATGGGATATTCAGAATGTGTGTAGATTGCCGTGCTATCAACAAAATCACGGTGAAGTATCAATATCCCATTCCTCGATTGTATGATATGCTTGATGAGTTATTTGGTGCATGTGTGTTTACAAAGATTAACTTGAAAAGCGGTTACCATCAGATTAGTATGAAAGAGGGGGATGAATGGAAAACCGCATTCAAGACAAAATATGGGTTGTATGAGTGGATGGTTATGCCATTTGGGCTAACTAATGCACCTAGTACCTTTATGACATTAATGAACCATGTGCTTAGACAATTCATTGGCAGATTTGTGGTAGTTTATTTTGATGACATCTTGATCTATAGCAAAAACATGGATGAGCATTTGCATCATTTGAGATGTGTGTTTGATGTGTTGAGATATGAAAAACTGTATGTTAATATGAAGAAGTGTTCTTTTTGCTTAGATAGAGTTGTCTTTCTTGGTTATATTGTGAGTAGCAAAGATGTGGAAGTAGATGAGCAAAAGGTCATAGCCATTAGGGATTGGCCAACTCCCAAAAATGCATATGAGGTTAGGAGTTTTCATGGATTGGCTAGTTTCTATAGGAGATTTGTGCTTAATTTTAGTACCATTGCTGCTCCTGTGAATGGACTTGTGAAAAAGGATGTTGTGTTTGAATGGAAAAAGAAGCATGAAAATGCATTGGCTGAATTGAAAGAAAAATTATGCACTGCACCATTGTTGAGCTTACCTGATTTTGATAAAATGTTTGAAATTTAATGTGATGCTAGTGGTTTAGGTATAGGTGCGGTTCTGATGCAAGAGAAATGCTTTATTGCATATTTTAGTGAGAAATTGAATGGTGCTGTCTTGAATTACTCTACTTATGACAAAAAATTGTATGCACTTGTTAGGGCCTTGGAAACTTGGCAACATTATTTGTGGCCTAAAGAGTTTGTCATACATTCTGATCATGAATCATCGAAGCATCTTAAGAGTCAAAATAAGTTGAGTAAAAGGCATGCTAAATGGATTGCTTTTGTTGATTCATTTCCATATATGATTAAATATAGGCAAGGAAAGGAAAATGTTGTTACCGATGCACTTTCTAGAAGGTACTCACTTTTGTCTACACTTGATGTAAAGTTGCTTGGGTTTGAATTCATGAAAGATTTGTATGCTAATTATGATGACTTTGCTGGTTTGTATGATGCTTGTGAGAAAGGTGCATTTCAAAAATATTATAGACATGATGGGTATTTGTTTAAAGAGACTAAACTTTGTGTGCCTAAGTGTTTTATACCTGACTTGCTTGTGTTGGAATCGCATAATGGGGGTTTAATGGGCCATTTTGGCATGGCAAAAACTTGAGACATCTTGCATGAACATTTCTTTTGGCCTAAGATGAGAAAAGATGTTGAAAAATTGTGCTCTAGTTGTATGCAATGTAAAAAGGCCAAGTCTATAGTTATGCCACATGGGTTGTATACACCATTGCCTGTGCCTAAGGAACTTTGGACTGACATTTCCATGGATTTCATATTAGGATTACCTAGGACACAAAGAAAACATGACAGCGTATTTGTGGTTGTTGATAGATTTTCTAAGATGGCACATTTCATTCTATGCCACAAAACTGATGATGCCACTCATATTGCTGATTTGTTCTTTCAGGAGGTTGTCAAATTGCATGGCATACCTAGGATGATAGTTAGTGATAGAGATGTTAAGTTTCTAAGTCACTTTTGAAAAGTCTTGTGGGGTAAGTTAGGCACTAAACTTCTGTTTTTCACTACTTGTCATCCACAGACTAATAGACAAATTGACATAGTGAATAGGACACTAACCACTCTATTGCGTGCTATGATCCAAAAGAACTTGAAATCTTGGGAAGATTATTTGCCATTTGTTGAGTTTGCTTATAACCGTGTTGTGCATTCTTCCACAGGATTTTCACCTTTTCAGGTTGTATATGAATATAATCCACTCACACCACTAGACTTGCTACCATTGCCTATTGATCATATTGATAGTCTAGATGGTAAGAAAAGGCTGAATTGGTTAAAAAATTACATGAGCAAACTAGGGTACATATTGAAAAGAAAAATGCATAATATGCTTCTCATGCTAACAAAGGCTGCAAGGTACTTGTTTTTGAGCCAGGTGACTTGGTGTGGGTACATTTAAGGAAGGAACGATTTCCAAACCAACGGAAATCAAAACTGCATCCAAGGTGTGATGTTCCATTCAAGGTGTTAGAGCGGATCAACAATAATGCCTACAAAATTGAACTGCCAAGTGAGTTTGGCATTAGTGCTACATTCAATATTTCTTATCTTTCTCCTTTTATTGATGCAGGGCTGAATTTGAGGGCTAATTCTTTTCAAGAAGGGAGGGGGGGGGGGGGGGAATGATGAGGAGATGCCACCACCGGAGCCACTTCCATTTTTTAAGGGTTCAATACAAGAGCAAGGGCAACGGAGTTGCAAAGCTTGGTTAGTAGACTTTGGAGGAGCCAAAAGAATCAAATTGGGCTTGGGCTTGGGCCTTTGGAGGACAAATAGATCAACTTTACACAATTGGACCTTGGAGCCTAGCCTCTAGAATATTTTATTTTTGTTTCTTTATGCCATGTGGCAGATTAATTATTTGTAACTCATATAGATACTTGTCTTCTACATCAAATGGGGGACAACTAATATCAAACATTGAGAGACCATTGATTTTCGGCCATCTTTGTCAATTGTGATAGCTTTATGATTTCTTTCTTGTTTCTTGAATTGAACTTGGACTTAAGCAAATTGACCACTTACTTATTTTATCTTTACAATCAAGGTGCTCTAGCCTAGCTACTATTGTGTCTTAATTAGTTATCAATTCTGCCTTATTTGTTGTTAAAAGATCTAATTCCATCTTTAGATGTTATGTCTCTAATCTGAATATTGGGGGTGTTCATCAACAATGGGATGAGATTCGGCAAGATGAATGGCAATGGCTTGTCGACAATGAACAGAATGGCACGCCGAATGGCAAAGAAAGGAAGAAAAAAGTAAAAAGAGAAAAAGAGAGAAAGAGAGAGAAAGAAAGAATGAGAGGGAAAGAAAGAAAATAAGTTGATTGATTTCTTTAGGTTTGATGGTGATAATTGGGAGAAAAAAAAAATTTAATTTTAAGTGCCCAATAGAAAGACAAATCTGCAGTAATTAAGAAATTTATGGTTGTTAGAATTCTATGGGGATAATGATTTGCAGTAATTAGAGTTCTCTAATATCACAGGGGATAGTGGATTATTTTTTAAATTTTAAATAGCAAAGAGATGAGCTAAATCAGTCATTGTCCATCCAGAATGGCTTAGTCGACCAATCTAGGTGCAGGGGGCAATTATTTACATAAAAATTAATTATTCTATTTATTAATTATTTTTAGGGCTAAAAATTAATTAAATTATTTTTTTTGTGAAATTAATTTAATTAATTTTATTTTATTAATTTAATTAATTTGTGGTTTGAGATAATTAATAATTAAATTAATGGTGGTTATTGGATAATTATCTGAAAGAGGGGAGTTGGTGGCAGTTTCAAATGGTTCTAAGTAGTTTCAAGGAGTGGGCAGGTGACTATAAGTAATTGCAGAATGTTACAAAGTGTGTTTCAGAGTCTTCAAAGAATCTTTCAGGTTCTTGCAAGCAAAGCTATAAAAGTCAGATATGCTGCAACGTGAAAGGCCCCCCTCAACAACATCAAATAACAGCAACTGTACCAAACTCTAGTGCTCTTTTATTTTTATTTTATCAATCATTTACTTTTCTAAAGTTCTTATATTTAATTTCAAACTTTTTACTCTCTTTTCAATTAATCTAAATGTCCTTTTGATTTTCAATTTAGTTGCCCTTTTAATTTTGGAGTGAGGTTGATGAAATTGCGCTTAGTCTAGTCAATTCCTACAGTTTTTTGATTCAAAAGTCAGAGTATAATCCTAAGTGATATATTCATTATTGGGCACGCTTGCATATTTTTTAAGCTGTTAGCCAACTAAATTGTTTTTTAAGGAAATAAAATGTATATTGCCTTAAAAAATTTAACAATTAAATACTCCTTTTTATGCAAAGAAAGAATTACATTTTTTTTAATGTAAGCACAATATAAGCTATACAATAGAGAGATCAAATAGGGTTTAATTTGTTGGCGAATACTTTAATTATTTATTTGAAATGTATTAAATTGATATAAGAGAATAAATGAAAAAATTTATCAATTAAGACCTTATTTTAAAATATAAAAGATGATTCAACAATATCCTTGTTGCAATTTTCAACAATGGAATGTAATACAATGATTCAAAAAAACGCTCACCATATTGGCGTTCAACCACACACTTCTTCTCCATTCTTCTCTCTCTCTCTCTCTCTCTCTCTCTCTCTCTCTTTTCTCATTCTGATCTCTTATTTGGGTAGCCATCAATGAGTTCTCATTGGTGGCTACCCACACATTGATTTTCTTTATTTGCTTTTTGTTATTTTTTTAATAAACTCTCAAATGTGTATCCATTTAGAATAGATATAGGTTTATCTCCTTAAATTTATGTATGTTAGGAACAAATTTAAGGTTCTTTTGCCAATATTAGGGTCCTCCCCTTAGCGGGGTTTTGTTTTATTTTTTTCTAGTATTTGAATGTACTCTTTGATAGTTCAAAATACAACAATGATAATTGATTTCTTTTTATTTAAGCTTTTAAATATTTAGGTATAAGTAATTATCTTTTATCAATAGAGTCTATAGTACGGTCTGTTCTTCCATTAAAGTTTAGTGGTTTAATATCTTTTGCAGGCTATAGAGATAATGAATTCCTAAAATGGCAGTATTGCAAAAGGTTTCATTGATTGTCCAAAATGAAAAAGAATCAATTATTATACAAAATATTTGTGACGCCCCTTACCCGTCTACTGTATAGCCGAGCAAGAAGTACCACATTCGGTGCCGGAGCACCCTATCTTGTTTTATCATATCTATTGTAAACTTTTGATGTCATTTAAAACATGTATTCTATGTGTAGAATTTTTTTTTATATATATATATCTTATTTCTGTGGAGACCCAGACAGAGCCTCCCCTGTTTTATTAGCATCTGGCGGGTTCCACTAATCACCTGTTAACATGTCGATATTCATTTTACACATTTCCATATCATATTCTCGTGTATCATATCATTTACAATTATCTATGAGATCTAAAAATGAAGTATCATCTATTGCATTCATATAGAAATTCATAGATAATAAATTACAAGTTTTCATTTCAATCTCAAAGTTTAATTACAAGTCCAAAATCAAATACATCATGACTAGACATAATGGACCAAAATACTAGTCTATACATGGGCCCTACCTAAATAACAAAGATCGGTGAGGTGACTCTGGACAGTGGCAAATCCGGTCAGAGCTCTATCAGTGCACTATCGGTGTTGCTGCTGCTGCTGCTGCAGCTGATGGGACTAATCTCTAGTACCTACGCGATAGAAAACTAACGCGCTAAGTATAACGCTTAGTGGTGCATAATTTATAATAACAATAATTTAACAATTGAAATAATATTAGCAAATCATAATTTCTTGGTTTTTTTACATTTTTTATTACACTTTGGAAACAATTAAAATTATTGGGATCTTTTATGTTTACTTATTGTATATTCAGTATTAATTAATCATTATCAATGCCTAAGAAACCTATAACAAATTATAAAAGCTAGATGCAAGGGAGTATACTGGTTAGACAGCTGTATGTCTATCCAGTATACGTTTGTCAAGCACGAGGCTAGCTGTCAAGCACGAGACCCACTGTCAGGCTTGTAAAGCTAGAAATAAAGTAGGCACAATGGCCAGTAAGTAGGCATATAGCATGTAGAATAATTATACCAGACATATATTGCCAATTCATGATTTTCTCGGTAGGTAATACTGCTAACTGTAGTCCCTAATTGGTATACCAATTGATCCAAACTAAATAAATAAGTCTAGGTATACTATGGGCAATCGTACCTTGTTACATTTTTATTTGAATGTTCATATCACTTTATAGTGGGAAAATAGGTCCCACATACCTCTTTCAAGTAGTTTAGTGTTTAATAGCTTGTTAGGGTTAAATGCCCTACCATAAGATAATTTATCTCATGGACCATTCTTTAGTTTCAGTTAATCAGGTTGCAGCCACTATTTGGCCATACTTCCTTCATGGAAGTTGTTCCCCTATGTTTTATCTTTATTTTCCTTTTTGAATCATGTCAATTTGATTTTCATAACTCAAGTTATGGTCAGATGACCATAACTAACGCATTTCTAGATTCTGGTTCCTTAACTAGGCAGCTTTCGAACTTAAAGTTTACCTAATTAATGGAATAGGTTGCAGTCACTTTTAGGCATGGTGATCTTCATAAAAACTATTTCCCTATGTCTTGTGGTCACTTAGAATTTTTAATCACAATTTTTTAAGTTTTGTTGAGTTATTTATAGCCAAATAACTAACATGGGCTCATGTACCTTGTGCTAATAGGGGCTCAATTCAGGATAGTGACTGTAGGTCACTTTTTTGGGTTCTTAAGTTCATAATTTGAGGAAGGTTCCTTTATAAGATTTGTTCCTCTATGTCTTAGGGACTCCCAGGTACAATTTCACAATTTTTCAAGCTTGGTATAGTGAGTTATGGTTAATGTATTAACCTGGACTCTTAATCCTATAAAGGCAATAGTCAAACTTCAGGGCAGTATATTTGACCCTCTTTTTAAGGTCTTTACACTTAGAATTTGGCAAAGGTGTCTAAATCAATGTTGTAGCCCTAAGTATCATATTTCCAGATCATATTGGCACATCTCAAATGGAATTTTCTAGTGGGAGTTATGGCTAAATGAACACACGGGTATTAAATGGCATTATGGGCTCAACTTAACATTTTCCAGATTTTAATTCCTAATTTTGGCTAATATTTTCCCTAGGATGCAATGGTTTCTAGAGCTTGGTCAAAATATAAAAATTGTTGAGCTATGTCTTATAAAACTTTTGGCACTGGTTTCACTCAATTTTCAACTTTGGAGACCATGTTATGGCATTTTTGCCAAAACTGGTCAAACATACCAAAGGAACAGTGTTTTGGTCAATTTCTGGGTTGGCAGTTTTAATGACCCAACATTTGCTAACAATTTGACTTGGTTAAAGGCAAAACTGGATCAAGTAGTGTTCATGAAAAGTGTAGTCCTATGTCTAAGCTTTCCATTGATGTAAATTTTAGGTCATTTGGACCAGTATAGATAAAGTTATGACCAAATGAACACGTACTGTTCATTTGGTCATTTTCTAGGTTTCAGTGTTTGGTCATTCGGATTTGGGCAGAGAATTGGTCATGATTTTGACAGAATTTGGGCAGGGTTCCTTCTTGAAAAATGAAGGTTTGGATGTCCCAAAACACCTCCAATTGGCCTCATACCAATTGGGGCAACACAAAGGGAGATATGGCAATAAAAACTACTAGATTCAACAATAATACAACCTGCAGAAAATTCACACTCTCAATTTCAATCTCCTCCTTCTTCCAAACTCCAAATAAGCATATATGGCACTTCTATAAGCATCAATCTCAACTCAATTAGGTTAAATTCATGCATTTACACAAGGTTCACAATCATTTACACAAACCCTAATTTCCAAAGTTTCAAATTTACACAAACCCTACACAATCAACTCCCAACATTTCAACTCATCACACATTCTCATGGAACCACTTTTTTTTCATTACTTAAAAGCAACAAACTTTAAGTTCCATGGCTGCCAAAAATCAGGAGTTCTTTCTTTCAAATTTTCTTTTCAATTTCATGCAAATTTTTACTTGATTTTGCATGATATTCATGCTTAAAGAGGAGATTAAAAGTTTAAAGCACCAACCTTTTTGGGTGTCTTACTAAACTTCAATTTTCTTGCTTCTTTTTGGTATCTATAGCTTCCTTAGGGTGTGAGGAGTATTTTTTGTGAAGGAAAGTTAAGGTTTTATGGGGAGAAAGCTTGGGAAATCAAGCTTTGAGAAAGAAGAAAATGGAGGGAGAGAGAGCCTTCATGGTGTCGGCTCAAAGAGAGAGAAGAGGAAGATGAAGAAGACTTGTGGTTGGTGAATTTTTGTCTCTTGTGTCTTATATATATATTCTATAATTATTGTACTTTAATTTTTTTTTAAATGCCATAAGTCTATTTCCTTTCTTTTCTTTCCTTCTTCTTTCTCTTCTCATTTTTCAAATTCAAATTCATAAATTTAATTTATATTAATTATTTTATTTTCTAATTTTAATTTGACATTTAGGTCAAAATTCACCTCTAGGGGTGAAATGACCAAAATGCCCTTCATGGTGCTCATCGGGTTATTTTTATTATTTTATACCAATTAATAAATTCTCTAAATTTTATTTTATTTCTCAAAATTTTTCCTATATTTTCTTAATATTTATTTTATTAATTTATGCCTCCTCACTATAGTTTAAGTGTAGTTCCAGACATCCTGACTGTCTGAACAGACATTAGTCGTCGGAACAATAAAATGTATGGACTACCTATGCTGAGGGCTTTACAATATTATTCTGCTATACTCATATCATCTCTAAATAGAAGAATTTAATTGCCTCTATTTATATTCCTTTCTCTTATAAGAAAATTATATTGTACTTATCTTATTATTATTCTTATTAATAAATTGCCAATATATATACACACACACACACACACTCTTAATATAAGTATATGAATCCAATCAATTAGATTTATATATTATTAAATGTTATATTTTCCAATTTTAAATCTTTTCATCGAAAGACTAAATAAGTTATTGTTTTTATAAGATTATATATATATATATATATATATATATATATATATATATATATATATTAAATAAAAGAGGATATTATTAAGACATATCAAAGTGAATTGCATTCTTAAGAAAATCTAGAATAACATAGCTCTACTCTAATTCATTAGTCATAGAAACAACAGCTCTAGCAATTGAATGAGCTAACTAATTCGCTGATTTTCTGACAAAGCAAAATGAAATATCAAGAATTGCCATTGAAAACTTCAGAACACAACAAATGTTCACTGGATATTGCAAATCAGATATATAGGATTACTGATAGGGACTCTGTGCATTAGAAGATCTTTGCGTATAGCCTTGGCTAGATTTTTATTAGAGACAAATTATAATTCAGTCAAATTATAATTCAATTTATATATATATATGTGTGTGTGTGTGTGTGTGTGTGTATTAAAGAGCTTATTTGTCCCTAAAATAGTAACATGACATATTTAATTTATTTTCAAAATTTGAAGGACTTATTTGATCTTTTTTAAAATTTAAAAGGCTTATTTAGACCCTGAAACACTTTAACAACTTATGTGACTATTGACCCATGCTTTAAGGGCCAAAATAGGCATTTTGTCAAAATAAAATAAAGGCAAGGCAAAAGGCCTATTTTGACACTTAGAGTATGGGCCAATAGTCATATAAGCCCTCAAACTTTTTCAAGGTCCGAACAAACCCTTCAAATTTGGAAAAAAATCAAATAAGTATTTTAAATATTTAAAAATATATCAAACAAATCTTTTTATTATTTTGGGGACAAATATACCCATTTGATAAAGAACAACTTATTAATCTACTTTAAGTTGCAGATGTAGTAGATATCTACCGGTATGTTGAAAATTAGATACGTAGGATAGCTTATGAGTACCCTGCGGTCTAAAAGATCTCCTTGCATGGTCTTGACTAGATTTGATTTAGAGTCAAGTTATAATCCATTCTTTTTTTTTTTTATATCTATTATTAAAAGTTAAAGGGTTTATTTATCCTCAAAATAGTAAAGTAACTTATTTAATCTGTTTTTAAAATTTGAATAACTTATTATTATTATTATTATTTTTAATTTAAAGGGCTTATTTGGACTCCGAAAAACTTTAAGGACTCATGTGATAATTGGGCTATACTTTAAGAGTGAAATAATCTTTTTGACTAAAATAAAATAACCTAATATTGCATGTAAAGTTTTAAAAAGGTAAAGATTTAAAAGAATAACATTAACAATGTTATTTGAAATTCTAATTCAACTTAATAAAAGTTTTTTTATTGGATACTCACCTCCATTTTAAATTAAAAAATTAAAATTCTTTTTATTATCCAAACAAGACATTTTCAAATTTATAAATTTCAAATTCTAAATTTTATATCCAATATTGAAAATCTAAAATTTAAATCTAAATTCATGAATCCAAACACAAGCTAACTTCTTTTTCCACCTTTTTTTCAAAAATGATAAAGTTTGATATGAAATTTGATAGTGACATGGAGTTTGAATTGCACATTGAAAGAAAAAGTGAAAATTGGATGAAGACTGTGTGTAGGGAAAATGCTAAGTGAAAATTGGATCAAGACTACAAAATTCTGAGAAAGTGAAAAATGAAGTTCAAATTGACTAGAATCCGAATGGTCCTAACTCAAACTCACTCGATTTGCCATCTCTACCCTTGCTAATGAAATTTTAATCTTTAAAATTGAATCCTTAAAAATAATATAAAATATAATAAGCTAGCTTCTTTTTCCACCTTTTTTGAAAAGTGATAAATTTTGATTTGAAATCTAAATAGCTCTGAGTTTGAATTGCATATCAAAGAAAATGATAAGAAAGTGAAGATTGGATCAACACGGCACAGGGAAAAATGCTGAAAATTGGATCAAGATCATGTACAGGTAAAACGCTGAGAGAGTTAAAATTGGATCAAAACTAGAAAATGTTGGGAAATTGAAAATTGGATAACACTAAGAATGACAATGGGTTGAGTATTCTCGGATAATTGATCAAACCCTATTGAAAGAAGCTTGAGTATTATATAATGAAGTTTGAGACAAGCTATGATTAAGAAAATAATACTCACATTGATTTTATCTTTAACCAAGGTTATATTATTTATTTATTTATATGATTGATTATTTGAAATAAAAAATTATTAAAAAAATATCAAATTTAAATTTAAATTTTAAAACTATAAATTACGAGAAAAATTTTTAAACAATAAATTAGCAATCAAATTAACAATAAAATTGATTGTAACGGCCCGGCCCACTAGTGATATTGTCTGCTCTGGGTCGAAGCCCTCACGGTTTTAAAACGCGTCACTAGGGGTTATGAACCACTAACTTATAAGCCCAGCATCTCTTCCGTGTTTTGTCGACGGGGGATTTGCCTAGGGTGTTACAATCCACCCCCTTATAGAACTCAGCGTCCTCGCTGAGGTTTGCCCCACCATCGCCCAAGGTTACACGCGGAGCGGCTCTGATACCACAAATGTAACGGCCCGGCCCACTAGTGATATTATCCGCTCTGGGCCGAAGCCCTCACGGTTTTAAAACGCGTCACTAGGGATTACGAACCACCAACTTATAAACCCAGCATCTCTCCCGTGTTTTGTCGACGTGGGATTTGCCTAGGGTGTTACATTGATTCTGCTTAATTAAATTAGAAAAATGTATTGGATATCATTTAAATACAATTAATGAGATCCCGAATATTGCTTCAACTGCTAACTTTGTACTTCCCCTGATTTTTATAATATCGTGGTTGCCTCACTATAATAGAAATGTCTATAACAATATTGAACATATTAGCTCGTTCCACTTTTTGTTCAGATATACGTCTTCATACGATATTATTACTGATGATCATTAGGAGCTAATGACCACTAATACTCTTATACATAACATATTCTTATCTTAAACACTTGCTTATAACAAAGCTTATAATTTGAAAATTAAATATTCTTAGCGTTCACATGCACAATAAAATCCCAGCTTAAAATTTTTAATGCATAAATCTGGCCATGAGGTTTCAAAAAAAAGTTTCTTCTTAATATTTAAAGAAGTAGAAATTTATAAAATTACAAAAAAAGAAGAATAATAAAAGTCTAGATATTTCAATGTCCAAATATGTCTAACATGGAATATTTAAATATTTATTAAAATCAATAAAAGTTTACTTATTGTATTTATATCGAAGGCTAAGTATTATGATAGGCACCACATGAAAAAATAAATAAATAATTTTCTATTTCAAAGTACGCAAAGTTTCTTCTTGATATTTAAAGAATTAGAAATTTATAAAATTACAAAAAAAAATAATAATAATAATAATAATAAAAGTCTAGATATTTCAATGTCCAAATATGTCTAACATGGAATATTTAAATATTTATTAAAATCAATAAAAGTTTACTTATTGTATTTATAACAAAGACTAAGTATTATGATAGGCACCACATGAAAAAAAAAAATTATCTATTTCAAAGTACGCAAAGTTTCTTCTTGATATTTAAAGAAGTAGAAATTTATAAAATTACAAAAAAAAAGGAAGAATAATAAAAGTCTAGATATTTCAATGTCCAAATATGTCTAACATGGAATATTTAAATATTTATTAAAATCAATAAAAGTTTACTTATTGTATTTATATCAAAGACTAAGTATTATGATAGGCACCACATGAAAAAAATAAATAATTAATTATCTACTTCAAAGTACGTACTCATTATTAGGTAAATATTAATGATTTCACTCAGAAATTGTATGACATGCTTATGGTTGTTAATCAAGAGTTGTGAACGAGTTATGAAAAGCATTCTCAGTTATTTGTTGTTGCAAGGATGTTGAACATCAAGTCAGAATATTATTTGTCCAAAAGATGTATTGATGAACTCTGTCATTTTGTGAAAGAGTTGTTACCATTTGATAATGTTATAATGGACAACTTCCACAGCATAAAGAAGTTTGCCCAAGGCTTGGGACTACTGGTATTACCATCGTTGCTACGCAAGGGACATAAGAGGATCTGCTACACAAAACAAATGTCCCATATAATTAAGAAGCTGTATTACTTTTCACTCACTCCAAGGTTGTAAAGATCATATGCATTGAACGAAATGGCTAAGGCAATGAGATGGTACGCGGAGCATGAGACCAAAGATGGGGTATTGCGTCATTGTTTCAGATGCTCTTACATGGAAATATTTCAATCAGATGCATCCTTTAATTTTTCATATTATACTCCTTAATAATCAAAGGATAAACTAAAATAAACATAAATAATTATAAAATGACAGTGCAATCTTATATTTGTCATACCCTGCTTCTAAAAAGGAAGAATAAAAACTACCACTGATGTTCCTTCTTGCCGTTGCTGCCCTTTAGCCATTTCCAGCGTTCCTGAAGTTAAAACCACCCCCTAGCAGCTTCCTTTTGTCATTTATAAGTCAAGAAATGTCCTTTAGACTTTGATTTCATAAGGTATTGAAGGAAGATGGACAAAAATCTAGCTTAGGGATGTTTCAAGAACATGTTGGCAGCCTGAAAGTTTTGATGTTTAATTTCACAATGGATGTTAGGTAAGTGATTTCTACCATGGTGTTATTCATTGAGTTTATACTCGCCCAGTTATTTTAATATTTCAGAGCTTTTGGTGTTTCCTGTACTAGTAGTCCTTTGCCTTTAGTAGCTTCCAGGTCTAATGGAGGTTTGGCCAACATGCTTCATGTGAAATTTGATATCCTTTTGCGGACTATCTTATATGTGTATGTTTAGGTTGCCTGATTATTGGGTTGTTTACATATTTTTTTTAATCCTGATGTTTTGTTTAAGTATCATTCTTTTTTGTTATGATAAGCAATAAATTTTATAAAACATATGAGTTCAAAAAGGAACTTAGCATACCAATTTCTAGCTAAACCTTGTGTTAGAGTCCAAGTTCAATTGGAATTAAGAAGTATAATTAGTTTAAGAAATATAATTAGTTTAGGAAGTTTAGTAGAATTTAAATTATAAAGTTTAATAATTAGTCTTAAAAGGACTAGGTTTTAGTGGCCTATACATATGAATAGTTGGTTGGCAATTATGAATGTATTACAGAGAACCCACAAAGTGGAGAAGTGTGTTGAATTCTATGAGTTTTGTTTGAAGGATTTTGAAGGTGAGAAAAATAATTAGTGGTTGTAATTATTTTTCTTTAATAGTGGATTTGTTTGGTGGAGTAAGCTTACATCGAACCACGTTAAATTTTGTGTTCTTTATTTTGTGTGGGTGTGATTTTTTACAACAAGTGGTATCAGAGCTGTGATTTGAGATGTCAAAGTTGGCAAGCACAAAATTTGAGGTGAAACCTTTTAATGGGAAAAATAATTTCAGTTTATGACAAAGAGATTAATCAAACCATTAAACGAGAAGCAATAGGTGATCATGAAAGATGATGATTGGGAGGAGGTTCAACAAAGGGTTGTGAGTACGATTAGATTAACGTTAGCCAAAGATGTGAAGTACAATGTCTTGGAGGAGACTTTGCTAGTTATTTTATGGAAGAAATTAGAGAACCTGTCAAAGTCACTCACAAATTGCTTGTACTTGAATAAGGAGTTATATCAACTTAGAATTGATGAAGGTACTGATGTGAGAGATCACCTTAATATTTTTAATAAATTAATTACCCAATTGGCTAGTGTTGGTGTGAAGGTTGATGAGGAAGATAAAGCCCTCTCACTTTTAATGTGACGCCCCTCAGCCGTCTACTGTGTAGCCGAACGAGGAGGGCCACATTCAGAGCCGAAGCACCCTTTCATGTCCATTATAAACTTTTAATATCATTTAAAAGGGTAATCCATGTGTAGGAAATTTTTTTTTTTTTTAAGGAGACCCGGATAGAGCCTCCCCTGTTTTATTAGTATCTGGCAGGTTCCACTAATTATCTGTTAACATATTCATTCACATATTTCCATATCATATTTTATTGTATCATATCATTTACAATTTATTCATGAGATCTCAAAAGGTATCATCTATTGCATTCATATAGAAATTCATAGATAATAAATTATAAGTTTAATCACAATCTCAAGTTTAATTACAATCCAAAATGAAATACATTATGGGTTTATATATGATGAACAAAAGACAAAAGCTAGACATTCATGGGCCCTACCAACAAAATACAAAAGACTGAGGTGACTCTGGACGGTGGCAGATCTGGTCAAAACTCTGTCAGGGCACTATTGGTGCCGCTGCTGCGACTGCTGGGACTGATGGGACTGATCTCCAGTACCTACGCGATGGAAAATCAACGCGCTAAGCATAACGCTTAGTGGTGCATAATTTACAATAACAATAATTAAACAATTGAATTAATAGTTGCAAATCATAATTTCTGGGTCTTTTACAATTTTATTTCACTTT
Source organism: Hevea brasiliensis (assembly GCF_030052815.1). Classification (NCBI taxonomy): domain Eukaryota; kingdom Viridiplantae; phylum Streptophyta; class Magnoliopsida; order Malpighiales; family Euphorbiaceae; genus Hevea; species Hevea brasiliensis. The sequence goes on from NW_026614793.1 coordinate 48,471, forward strand.
GGAAACAATTAACATTATCTGGATCTTTTATGTTTACTTATTATAATTTAAGTCTTAATTAATTTTTATCAGTGACCAAGAAACCTATAACAAATTATAAAAGCAAGATGCATGGGAGTATACTGGTTAGACAGCCATATGTCTATCCAGTATACGTCGGTCATGTCAGGCATGAAGCCTATGAGCTGGCATTTAAGCCAGATATAATATTAGGCACAATGGCCAATGGGCAGGCATGAGGCCTGTAGAATAATTATGTCATACAGATTTTATGTGTAAATGATTATTCTTATGGGCAGTACTACTATCTGTAGTCCCTAATTGGTATACCAATCGATCCAGTCTATATACTTAAGTCTAGGCATACACTGGGCAATTAAACATGATTTTAATTATTTTAGTACTATTCACTGTCACTATTTTCTAGTACTGCTTAGTGGTACCATTAATTTCATATTAATAGGACATTAGTCCTAATTTACATATTCATATCATTTTTAATATTTAATTAGCCTTCTGAGTATTTTAATTAGCATGTGTCGACACCATATTTTCGCCGATCACCGAAGTCAATGAACTTTGAAATTGACCCCAACCGACACTCTTCGGTTACAAGTGACCCAATCAGGAAATAAACCGATCCTGCATCTAGTCGAATGCTTTTCGATCTCCCAACAAAGGAGATCACACCAATATCAAGTCTCCATGCCGTCCAATCTCATTTCCGATCTCTCGTCAAAGGAGATCAAACTAATTTCAGGTCTCCGTGCCATTCAGTCTTATTTCCGATCTCTCCTTTATAAATGTTGTGGAAAATCATTTAACAAAGTTAAGGTTTCAATCCGACTTAATGGCGCTTTCGATTTTAAGTATTCAAATCAAGTTTCCAATCTAATGATCTAAAGTTCTACTCGGTGTTTGATTCCGCCTTAGGTCGATCTCATGCTTATAATATTTCTCCGATCTCTCATACTTAGATTAATAATCACTTTTAAGTTTGATGTTCTAATATGTTCAAACAAGCAAGCACTCATACAATTTGGATACTTTCCGATCTCATCAAGAAATTGAGCAAAAGGGATTTCATTTCATTTCAAAATAAAAGTACAAGTCATTCGGCTGAAGGATCACCCCCAGCCTGTTCTACATCAATATTTTGCTCACCCTCTCTCGGGCTCCTTATTGCTCTCGTCTTCGGCCTCTGGGGCGAGCTCATTCATCCAAGAGAAGTCCTCTTCAGGATATTGTTTCTTCAGCTCAGCCATGAGGTCATTATGAGCGTTTACATAAGCCCCAGCCTCCTTCGTTGTGCTCTCTTCTTCCTTAGCTTGAAGCTCCTCATCCTTGGCTCGGAGCTCTTCCTCCTTCGCCCGAAGGTCTTCAGCATAGCGAGCGAGATCGGCAAACTAACCGGCCTGAGAGTCTTCGAGTTCCTGTTCCACTTCAATGATCCTATCCTCATAACGCTTCTTCTGATCCTCCATTCTGGCGATGTACTCGTTAGCAAAGGAGATTTGAGCTTGTGCGGTAGAGGCATCTTGGACCACCTTAAGGATCTCTTTCTTCATGCCGTGGGCTTTCTCTCTGAGAATATGCTGGTTTGCGATGGCCTCTAAGCCCAAGCTCATTGTCTGAGCTAAGATATCATCCAAGCTCTACTTTACCAACCTGTTCCGGTCTTCTTGGAAGCAAATGGAAGCTCCCATGACTTTGGCCAGGCTAGGATTCCCCCTAGTAGAGCGGTTCCTTTCTAATGATTAGATTAGAAGCTGTGCGCCCCAGGAAAGTGTCCTAACCGGGGGACCGGAAGACTCCTCTTCTACGTTGGAAGAGGTCGGAGGAGGAGGGGAAGGTGGAAGCTCGATTTGTTGAGGAGCTAGGAGAAGGACTTCTACCTCAGGGATTGGTTGCTCCTGAGGTCGGGGAGGAGAGCTCGGCACCTCTATGGATTCACGATTAGGGGTTTGAGCATCGGCAGTGGCGGCCCCCTTCATCAACCTCACTTTTCTAAAAACCTCCCTCTTTCGTTTGCGGCTCTCCCTGGAAGCATCACCGCCCACCATACCTGTACGAAAAAGAAAGTCAGTGAGTTCGCTAAGGTTCAAAGACCAGAGATATGGATAGTACCAGGGCCGAGGTCAGAGAGCTGAAGCTCGTATTCTTCGCCAGTGACCAGCCGCATCAACCAATGCTGCAGTTCGCCCATCACTGCGTCTAAGCAAGAGAATTTCTGAGTGGACGCCTGAGATTTTAACTCTTTCACTACAACGTCTTCGTCCTTATTTAAAGTGATCCTTTTTGGGATCAGAGCGACCAGATGTTGCCAACTCCGTAGGATCCCCTCAAAGCTGTTCCGAATCTTGCCCCTCAAGATGAAGAACCGGTTCTTCCAATTCTTCAATGAAGAAGGAAGGTCGGTAAAGAGAGAATAATGGGGCTTAGCTTGGAAGAACCATAACTCATCATCTTTCCTTCGGGCGAGCCTATGCAACTCGGCAAAGACTTTGGCTGTGGGTTCCAATCCCTTAGCTCGGCGGAGGCCCCGGAAGGCTATTAGAGTCCGCCAGGAGTTCGGATGCACTTGGGCTACCGAGACATGGTGGAATTTTAGGATGGCTTTGTAAAATTCATCCAAGGGAAAATGGAGCCGGGCCTTCAGTTGCTCCTCATACACCATGATGAGATCGCCCTCATCAAAAAAATGGTTGGCCCGATGATCGCCATGGTATTTGATCAGTTCAAAGGAGTCGATCCGCAGATTGTACTCCTAGCTTATAGATTGGAGATCAGTTTCTCTCAAGACTGAAGGCAACTCATCGATTGGCAAGTTGTCTCTTCTCAAAGATGCCCCTCGCCTCAGTCTGGCACCCGAACTAGTTACCGGGATGAGGGCTCTACTAGCTTGACCTCCCAATCTAATCATGTCACCCTCTTTCGAGGTCTACGAAACGTGGACAGAAGACAGACTCGCAGCTCTCTGACCTTCGGCGCCGCTCATTTTCAAAAGAAACCAAAGAAGTTTAACTGAGAAAAGATCAAAACCCTTATCGGAATGTGATCAGTGTCGAAAAAGCTTAAAGAGAAGAGAGAATTTTGGAATCGCTCGCAAAGTGCTGAAAATGACATAAGGGAGTGACTAACTGATACTTCCCCTATTTATACTCGTCTGAGCATTCAATGCTCACAGTATCCCAAGCGACGCATCGGTTAGCGGAATTCGCCCGCTTTCCTGATACATCACAGGAAGATTCCAGAAACACCATAAATAAAATAAAAGGAGATCGGCTGGTTAAGGTCATCGGATTAAGGTGGATGTTCAGAGTCACAGATCGGCTAAGGATGATTTAGTTAAGAACTAGATCTGATATGCACATCAGAGATCGAAAAATAACCAATGCAATAATTAAATGATAACCATCTAATAAAATTTCATTTCATTTCCAAAAGGTCAAATTACATCATTTGGGCGATCTCAAGAGATCAGATTACATCATTCAGAACCATTGAAGGTCAGATTACATCATTTGGGCGATCTCAAGAGATCGAATTACATCATTAAGAAAATTTAAAGGTCAGATTACATCATTTGAGCGATCTCTAAAGATCGGCACTACATCCTATCTAGCAAGGACCTATGTCAAAGCCTAGTCTTATGGCTAAATCAAAAGATGTGTTTGATCAGAAAGCCAGCCATAGGCATCGGATAGATGTGCAGCTCAAATGGAGTGACTATGACTCTCATGATGGTGAGTGCAGTCATTGTTGATGTCATCGACCAGAACCGAGCTGCAGTTGGGATGCCCAATGTGGTGAGGAGCCAAATGAACTTCAAGAGGCGGTCACCGATATTTAGAGGGAAATTAGCAGTCCTCTCGCCCGAAATTAGTTCACCGATTATATCGGTAGACCGATTCGAGATCGGCACGATCGACATTTTGGATCTTGATCTGTAAATTAGTTCGATTCTCTCACTGTCATCAGATGTGGTTCTCATGATTCTCCGATCACCGGGATCATAAATTTTCAGTCGGGGAGCAAAGAGAACAATAAAAAAAAGATCAAAAGCGGTCGCCATGGCCGAAATTGTTACTGGAGAAACTAGAACAGGAGAAATAGAAAATGGAAAGGGGAGAAATGAAATGTGGAAGAGATTCCCCGCTGAGGCATATATATAGGGGGCCTGAGCATTTATTACATGCGGAAACCAAAGCGGATGCATCGGTAACCGAAGAATTAAATGCTTTGATTGAGGAAGCTCGGATAGAGGGGAAGGTTCTAGAATGGGAGAGATCGGGAGAGGGGCCCGAAATGAGAGATCGAAAAAGGGTCATAATAGGGAGATCGGAAGGAATAAGAGATCGGAAAGCACTAAGAGGATGAGACGACTTCCAATAACTCTCTACGTAATCAGAGACGAGGTAGTTAAAGCGTTGCAGGTGGGATCAAATTTTCACCGCACGCCTCATTTGCAGAATGGCCCACATTGCTAACAGACGCTAAAAACTGTTATGACAGTTCTGTACATCACAATCCCCACCGTTGATTATACTTGTAAGGACGAACTTGGAGCCCTTGGATCAAAAACATATAACAAGTCCAGCGCCTTTTATTCCCAACCCTCAGATCCATTTTGTAAGGCAAGAACTTGAGCCGTTGGATTAGGAAGAGAAAAGACGGATATTCTGGATTGGATCCCAGCCATCCATTTTGATTCTCTTTGATTCTCGGACATCAGATCATGTCCTTTGAAATCCAGACCTTCCATCTCCACAAAAGAGATCCTAACCTTTCATTAGGAGCACCCGTTCCATATAAATACCTGCATGCAATACTGTAAATGGGACGGACAAAAAGATGGTGGTGATTATAGTGGAAAGGCTCTGAAATTTAATTCAGTCTTGCTACTTTGCCATTCTAAGCTTGCATAAAATTGAGAAACTTCAGAAACTAGTTTTCTCGAGTGTCTCCATTGATAGAGTTTTCGAACCCTGAAATCCCTCATTTTCAGTTTGTTCATCACTCTGCCATGCCATTTCCATTCAGTCTTGTCTTCATCACCCCATGATCTACACATCTTTCTCTTAGCTTGACCTCATTTTGACCAGGTAGCCATAGCTTCAACTTAACTGCATTTCAACCTGGTTCTCGCAATCTCAAAGTAAGCATTGGTCCCGGAACCATCAACCTTCAACGTAACAATATTTGTGATCTCCAAAATCAGTTGGATAATCTCGACCTCACACAGGTAAGTATCTAGACTGTCACCTTTTCGAACGCTCCCGTTTTACGTTCTCTGTTTTCATTCTCAAAATTCTCATTAAGTTCAGTTATACTAAAAATCTCTGTGTGAATCCTTCAGGCCAATAATTACTCTCTTGAGTTTACTTTTTCTATTCTCCAGTTCACGTTATTTATTTGTTCTTAGTTTTTATTTCCTTCGAATATAAGTGTTCCAGTTACAAGTGATTTCTAGGTAATTTAGCAAAGTGTTGGTAGCAATATCCTAACATGATAGTGTCCTTTGAAATAAGTAAAATAACCAAAGAATGAATAGGGAATCAGAAGGAAAGTCATGAGGTTGGGCTACTAAGCGAGTCTAGGAAATGACATAATAAAGCAGGGATCGAGATAAGACCCCAGACTGGTAACTGAAAGAGATCAGATGTAGCCAGCCAAAGAGTTCGGACAAGAGAATCCTATACGAGATCGGTGAAAGGCTCAGTCTTAAACCGAATACTTTGAGAGGTCGAGGGAGAGTTCTTACCCGATCCTCATTCAAACAAAAAATGGAGATTGGAGGAGAGTTCTTATCCGAGATCCTTCATTAAAATTTCAAACCGAATACTTTAAGAGGTCGGGGGAGAGTTCTTACCCGATCCTCATTCAAACAAAAAACGGAGATCGGAGGAGAGTTCTTATCCGAGATCCTTCATTAAAACCGTAAACCGAATACTTTAAGAGGTCAAGGGAGAGTTCTTACCCGATCCTCATTCAAACAAAAAACGGAGATCGGAAGAGAGTTCTTATCTGAGATCCTTCATTAAAATTTCAAACCGAATATTTTGAGAGGTTGGGGGAGAGTTCTTACCCGATACTCATCCAAATAAAAATGCGGAGACCGGATGAGAGTTCTTATCCGAAATCTCCAGTTTAAAATTTCTAAAATATACCTAGGATCAGGAGACGTTCCATCCCGAGCTCTCTTGACAAAATTCGAAATTTAACAACACAACTCCAATACTCAAGGCTATTTTAATTCGAACACCTATTCACTAAAGGGCCATCTCATGAACTCGTGTTCTTGGGCAACCCGAAAATAAGTGAAACATCAAATATTCCTTTATTTTGCACAAAGGATTAACATCATCACTACCCCAACCCCCCTAATTACCCTTTTAATTTATAAAAGAGCATAACATTAAATATGTTTACCTTCATTGAGGGACGAGGCGGGGTGCCTAACACCTTCTCCACCCGTATATGGACCCCAAACCTAGAATCTCTGTTTTCTAAGTGGTTTCTTTTAATTTATTTTCACAAATGGTTTCCTTTAATTTCCCTCAAAATTAAAGTAGTGACTCCTCACTTTTCCCACTTTAGTGAAGAGTTTTCGTCCAGGCGACCACAAAACTCCTTGCGACAGCGTGTATAGAATTTTTCCATGAACCTTTCTTTATGTACATTTTGATATATTTTCTTTATCTAGGAATTTAGCTAGTTTAGGATGTCTATTTGGTCACACTTCCTTCACAACAATTGCTCCTCTATGTTTAAACTTGAATTTCAGTTTTTGAATCACTCAATTTGGGGTTATAGAACTAAAGTTATGGTCAAAATATCATAACTGGTCCCTTTGCCTCTAAGCTATCAAGAATTGGCAATTCCTAGTCAATAAATTTTGACTAGTCATTTGATCATTTTATGGTCATTTTTAGACTTAGGTTCCTTCATGGGATATATTCCTCTATGTGTTAGGGACTCCCAAGTAAAATTTCATAATTTTTCAAGCTTGGTATAGTGAGTTATGGTCAATGTATTGACCTGGACTCTTAATCCTATAAAGTCACTAGTTAATCTTCAGGGCAGTATGTTTGACCCTCTTTTTAGGGTCTTTACACTTAGAATTTGGAAAAGGTATCTAAATCAATATTGTAGCCCTAAGTATCATGTTTCCATATCATATTAGCACATCTCAAATACAATTTCCTAGTGGGACTTATGGCCAAATGAATACACGGGTATCAAATGGCATTTCTGGGTTCAACTTAACATTTCCAGATTTCAATTCCTAACTTTGGCTAATATCTGAGCTTGGTCAAAACATAAAAATTGTTGTGCTATGTCTTATAAAACTTTTCGCACTAGTTTCACTTAATTTGAAACTTTGGAGACCAAGTGATGGAATTTTTGCCAAAACTGGTCAGTCATACCAAAGGAACAGTATTTTGATCAATTTCTGGGTTGGCAGTTTTAGTGATCCAAATTGTGCTAATAATTTGACTTGATTAAAGGCAAAACTGGGTCAAGTGTTCTTCATTAAAAGTGTAGCCCTATGTCTAAGCTTTCCATTGATGTAAATTTTAGGTCATTTGGACCAGTATAGAGAGAGTTATGACCAAATAAACACGTACTGTTCATTTGGTCATTTTTTGAGTTCCAGTGTTTGGTCATCCGGGTTTGGGCATAGAATAGTTCATGATTTTGATAGAATTCGGGCAGGGTTTCTTCTTGAAAAATGAAGGTTTGGATGTCACAAAACACCTCTAATTGGCCTCATACCAATTGGAGTCACATATTTTCAGTTAGGGTTCAACAAACACATTGGACTCATTGAGTCCCAACCTGCAGAAAATTTGACACTCCCAAAATTCAATCTCCTCCTTCTTTGAAACTCCAAATAACCATACATGGCACTTCTATAACATCATTCACAACTCAATTAGGTCAATTTCAAAAATATCACCAAATCCCCAATTTCAAGTGCACAACCCTAATTTCAACATCAAATTCACATATATAACCATGAAATCAATTCCCACATATAATACCATGTTAATTAACATCCCTAACTAAATTAAAACCAACAAAATCCATCAATTTCATAGTTCCTCTAGGGATGCCGAATTCAAGGGTATCTTTCCCTAATTTTTCTTTTTAATTTCATGTAAATTTTCACTTGGTTTAGCATAATTTTCATGCTTAAAGAAGAGATTAAGAGTTTTGAGCACTAACCTTTTTGGGTGTCTTGCTAAACTTCAGTTTTATTGTTTCTTTTTGGTATTTATAGCTTCCTTAGGGTGTGGGGAGTATTTTTTGTGAAGTGGGCTATGGGTTTTGGGTGGATTAAGCATGAGAAATCAAGCTTGAAGTTTGACAAAAATAGAGGGGAAAGGGGGGGAAAAACCAATCGGCCAACATGAGTGAGAGAGAGAGAAAGAGTGGAGAAGAAGATGAAGCTTGGTGGCTTTTGTCTTCTAATGGGTATATATATGTATTCTATTTATGTGTACTTTAAATTTTTAAAATGTCACTAGCTTTTCTTTTATTTTCTTTTCTCTTCTCTTCTCATTTTCCTAATTTATTTCATAAAGTTTAATTTATGTTAATTATTTTATTCTCTAAATTTTATTTTGACATTTAGGTCAAAAATTCACCTCTGGGAGTGAAATGACCAAAATGCCCTTCATAGTGCATATCGGGTTATTTTTATTATCTTATACCAATTAATAAATTCTCTAAATTTTTTTCCTGTATTTTCTTTACATTTATTTCTTCAATTATGCCTCCTCACTATAGTTTAGGTGTAGTTCCAGACATTTTGATTGTCTGAACAGACATTAGTCATCGGAACAGTAAAATGTACGGACTACCTATGGTGAGGGCGTTACAATTCTTCCCCTCTAAATAGAAATTTCATCCTCGAAATTTACCTGATGTGAAGAGCTAAGGGAACTGCTGCCTCATCATTTCCTCGCTCTCCAATGTCGCTTCTTCTGAATTGTGGTGTCTCCATAAGACTTTCACTAATGGGTTTCTCTTGTTTCTGAGTTCTTTTACTTTCTGTGCTAACATTCTGACTGGTTCTTCTTCATATGTCAAATCAGGTTGCACAATTATCTCCTCTGCTGAAATGACATAAGAAGGATCTGATCTGTATCTCTTTAGCATCGACACATGGAATACACTGTGAATCTTGTCCAACTCAAGTGGTAAAGCTAGCCTGTAGGCTACTGGACCCACACGCTCAATGATATCGTATGGACCAATAAACCTAGGGCTTAAGTTACCCTTCTTACCAAATCTCAGCACTTTCTTCCAAGTTGATACCTTGAGAAACACCTTATCACTAACCTCATACTCTATATCCTTTCTCCTCAAGTCGGCATATGACTTTTGTCTGTCTGAAGTGACTTTCAAATTATCTCTGATGAGTTTCACTTTTTTCTCTGTCTGTCTTACCAAATCTGGGCCCACTACTTTCTCCTCACCCAATTCTGTCCAACATAAGGGAGTCCTGCATCTCCTCCCATACAATGCCTCATATGGAGCCATTTTTATGCTGGCTTGGTAGCTGTTATTGTATGTAAACTCTACCAAGGGAAGGTATTTCTCCCAACTTCCTTCAAAATCAATGATGCAGCTTCTTAACATATCCTCCAATACCTGAATCACCCGTTCTGACTATCCATCCGTCTGTGGATGAAAAGTCATACTGAAGTGTAGTCGAGTGCCTAAAAACTCCTATAGCCTCTTCCAAAACCTCGAAGTAAATCTCAGGTCTCAGTCTGATATGATCGATGTTGGCACTCCATGTAGCCAGACTATCTCATCTATGTAAATTTCTGTTAATCTCTCTAATGAGTAGTTGGTCCTAACTGGTCGAAAGTGAGCTGACTTGATCAATCTATCCACAATCACCCATATAGTATCATGCTTCCTCTGTGTCAATGGTAGCCTAGTGACAAAATCTATGGTCATGCTGTCCCATTTCCACTCTGGCACAGATATAGGTTGCAACAACCCTGATGGAACCTGATGCTCAGCCTTAACCTGTTGGCATGTCAAACATCTAGTCATAAAATCACCAATCTCTTTCTTCATTCCAGGCCACCAATAATGTGTTTTCAGGTCTTGGTACATCTTGGTACTTCCTGGGTGCATAGCATGGAAGCTACTATGCGCCTCTTTCAGGATATTCTTCTTTAGTTCCTCACCCCTGGTACACATATTCTGCCTTTATAATACAGGCACCCATCTCATTTCAACTCATAGTCAGTCTCCTTCCCCTCTTGAGTTCTGCCCATAACAATCAGCAACTTTTCATCCTTTAGCTATGTTTCTTGTATTTTCTGTAACAAGTTTGGCTTCACAAGCAACTCAGCCAAAATTACCCCATCCTGTGCTAAAGACAACCGAGCATTCAATGCTCTTAAAGCCATCATGGACTTCCTGCTCAATGCGTCAGCCACTACATTCGCCTTCCCAGGATGGTAGTCGATCACATAGTCATAATCTTTAAGGAATTCAATCCATCTCTTCTGTCTCAAATTGAGTTCCTTTTGGGTTAGCAAATATTTTAGACTCTTGTGATTTGTATATATGTAGCACTTCTCATCATATAGGTAATGCCTCCATATTTTCAATGCAAATATTATTGCAGCCAATTACAAATCATGAGTTGGGTAGTTCTTTTCATATGGCCTTAGCTGTCTGGAAGCATAGGCAACTACTTTCCCTTCTTGCATCAGAATACACCCAAGCCCATTATGAGAGGCATCACTGAAGATCACATAGTCTTTCCCTGACTCTGGCTGTGTCAACACTGGAGCTTCTGTAAGCTTAGCCTTCAACTTCTCAAAAGTGGTTTGACATTTATCATTCCAGTCAAACCTTGCATTCTTATACAGTAACTTAGTCAGTGGGGCTGCTGTAAGGGAAAATCCCTTAACAAATCTCCTATAGTACCCAGCTAACCCCAAAAAGCTTCTGACCTCTGTTTCATTTCTGGGAGGTTTCCATTCAACTATTGCCTCAATCTTCCTTGGATCTACCCTGATCCCATTTGCTGACACAATGTGTCCAAGGAAGGATATCTTATCCAACCAGAAGTCACACTTGGATAACTTGGCATACAACTGCTTTTCCCGTAGTGTCTGTAGTACCACTCTCAGGTGCTGATCATGTTCTTCCCGGTTCTTAGAATACACCAAGATATCATCTATAAAGACCACATTAAACCGATCTAAGTAGGGATGACAGATACGGTTCATTAGGTCCATAAAAGCTGCTGGTGCATTTGTCAACCCAAATGGCATCACTAGAAACTCATAGTGTCCATATCGGGTCCTGAAAGCAATTTTAAGAACGTCTGTCTCCTTCACTCTCAACTGGTGATAGCCTGATCTGAGGTCTATCTTGGAGAATATTCCAGCTCCCCTCAACTGATCAAACAGATCATCTACCCGAGGTAAAAGGTATTTATTTTTCACAATCACCTTGTTCGGCTGCCGGTAGTCTATACAAAGCCAAAGTGTACCATCCTTTTTCTTCACAAATAGCACTAGTGCTCCCCAGGGTGACACACTAGAGCGTATGAAACCCTTGTCTAATAACTCCTATAACTAAACTTTTAACTCTCTTAGTTCAGTGGGTGCCAACCTATATGGAGCAATGGAGACTGGTGCAGTACCCGGCATAACCTCTATAGCAAACTCCACCTCTCGATCAGGTGGCAAACCTAGCAACTCTTTCGGAAACATATCTGGGAATTCACATACTGTGGGGATCTCCTACATGCTTGGGCTAATCTTCCTGGTGTCAAACACATGGGCTAAGTAAGCCTCACAGCCCTTCTCATCAATCTCCTGGCTGCAGTGGCTGATATAATAGTTGAATGACAACCCGTTCCTTCACCCACAACTGTAATTTCATCCCCATCAACTGTCTGCAATGAAATCCTCTTCAGCCGATAATCCACCATTACCTGGTGACGTGATAACCAATCCATTCCCAATATCACATCTAACTCATGGAATGGTAGCTCAATCAAGTCAGCTGAAAACTCATACCCTTGTATTTTCAGAGGGCAACACTTGTAGACCTTTTTCACCATGACACTATGGCCTAAAGGGTTTGTAACTTGTATGTTCACCTCTAACTCCTCTATATGTACCCCTCTATCAACTGGCAGTGCGATGCACACATATGAATGTGTGGAGCCGGGATCAATCAATGCACATACTAACATATCACAAAGAGAAAATGTACCTTTAATGACATCAGCTAGCTCTGGCTCATCTCGAGCTCTCATAGCATAGGCACAAGGTGCTACCCTAGTCTCCTACCTCGGAACTGTCTCTGCAGTAGGCCTTTGTGATGTACCAACTGTATCAGGCCTCGCAGGTCTTCTACCCCTCTGTGCTGTCGGGGTAGGTCTCTCTGTCTGGGGCAGAGCAGTGGAAACACTAGTACTCCTCTGTGGGAAATCCTTTAGAAAGTGATCCGTAGACCCACATCTGAAGCATCCACCAGTCAACAATCTGCACTCTCCTCTGTGGGGCCTCCCATAATGTGTACAAGCTGGTGGTGAGGCTGATCCCTGTGTAGCTGCATCAGGTGAACTACCCACTGATGCACCAGACTGTCCACCTCCTCTCCCTGGAGCAAACCGAGATTTCTGCCTCTTGCCCTGGCCCTAAGTCTGACCCTGAGACTCCTTGGGCCTCTTACTACCCGTGGCTGCTGAACTAGACTGACTAGATCCAGAGCCTCTCTTGCGCTGCCTGTCCCTCCTAGACTGCTCCTCATCTTTGACTTTCTCCACATCCAGGGCTGATTCTATCAACTGGGAGAACCTGATGTTGTCATTCAGTCTGTCCTCAAATCTTCTACATTTTTCAGTTTCTGTGGGCATCAACTCCAATGCATATCCACTAAGTCTCACGAATTCCCGCTCATATTCGAAGATTGTAAGCTGCCTCTGTCTTAGTGCCAGGAATTGTCTCCTTCTGGCCTGCAAGTACACGTGGCTGATGTATTTCTTTTTGAATTCAGCCAGAAAGAACTCCCAAGTAATCTGTGTAGGCTGTACCACCCTTGATCACCCACGATCTATAAGCATCCTCCTGTAGCAGTGACAGAGCACACTCCAACTGCTGCTCTAGGGTACAGTGCAACTACTGCAATACCCTCTCTGTCCTCTCCAGCCAATACTCTGTTGCGGCTAGATCATCATCCCTCTTACCTCTGAAATCAACTACCCCATACTTCCGCAGTCTCTCTAGTGGGGATCTGTGTATAGGTTGCAGCTGTGGGGGTGGAGGTGGCTGTACAGGTGGTGGTGGTGGCTGTGGCTGTGGAGGTGGAGGTGGCTGTGGCTGAGGTATAGCTCCGGTGACCTGATGGAGCAACTGCGTCATCTTTTCATAAAAGGCCTGCTATGCTCTACTCACAACACCTCGAGATGATTTTGCTCTATTACTACTTTGCCCCTGACTAGGAGTAGGTGCGGCCGTGTGACTCTCTACCTCCTCCTCTATCAGTCTTGGAGGTCCGTGCTCTGAAGGATCAGATGCCATCGATCCTATAAAATAGACAAAGAACAAATCTGCATTAGTGTCACCTCAACTCTATTTAAAGGCCCATGCATGTAATGCACTCTATCTATTTCTAACTATCTAGGTCTAGGACCACCTAAACCTATGCTTTGATACCACTAAATGTGATGCCCCTCACTCTTTTACTGTGTAGCCGAGCGAGGAGGGCCACATTCGGCGCTGGAGCACCCTATCATGTCTTATCATATCCATTATAAACTTTTAATATCATTTAAAAGGGTAATCCATGTGTAGGAATTTTTTTTTTTTTATGGGACCCGGACAGAGCCTCCCCTATTTTATTAGCATTTGGCGAGTTTCACTAATTATCTGTGAACATATTCATTCATACATTTCCATATCATATTTTATTATATCATATCATTTACAATTTATTCATGAGATCTCAAAAGGTATCATCTATTGCATTCATATAGAAATTCATAGATAATAAATTACAAGTTTAATCATAATCTCAAGTTTAATTACAATCCAAAATGAAATACATCATAGGTTTATATATGATAAACAAAAGACAAAAGCTAGACATACATGGGCCCTACCAACAAAATACAAAAGACTGAGGTGACTCTAGACGGTGGCAGATCTGATCAAAACTCTGTCAGGGCACTACTAGTGCTGCTGTTACGGCTGCTGGGACTGATGGGACTGATGTCCAGTACCTACTCAATGGAAAATTAACGCGCTAAGCATAACGCTTAGTGGTGCATAATTTACAATAAAAATAATTAAACAATTGAATTAATAGTTGCAAATCATAATTTCTGGGTCTTTTATAATTTTATTTCACTTTGGAATCAATTAACATTATCGAGATCTTTTATTGTTTACTTATTGTAATTTAAGTCTTAATTAATTTTTATCAGTGCCCAAGAAACCTATAACAAATTATAAAAGCTGGATGCACAGGAGTATACTAGTTAGACAGCCATATTTCTATCCAGTATATATCAGTCATGTCAGGCATGAAGCCTGCGGGCTGGCATTTAAGCCAGATATAAAATTAGGCATAATGGCCAATGGGCAGGCATGAGGCCTGTAGAAAAATCATGTCAGACAGATTTTATCTGTAAATGATTATTCCTATGAGCAGTACTGCTATCTGTAGTTCCTAATTGGTATACCAATCAATCCAGTCTATATACTTAAGTCTAGGCATACACTAGGCAATTAAACATGATTTTAATTATTTTAGTACTATTCACTGTCACTATTTTCTAGTACCGTTTAGTGGTACCATTAATTTCATATTAATAGGACATTAGTCTTAATTTACATATTCATATCATTTTTAATATTTAATTAGCCTTATGAGTATTTTTATTAGCATGTATAGCATTTTTTCATGAACCTTTCTTTAGGTTCATTTTGATGTATTTTCTTTATCTAGGAATTTGGCTAGGTTAGGATGTCTATTTGGTCACACTTCCTTCATAAAAATTGCTCCTCTATGTTTAAACTTGAATTTTAGTTTTTGAATCACTCAATTTGGGGTTATAGAACTCAAGTTATGGTCAAAGTACCATAACTAGTCCCTTTGCCTCTAAGCTATCCAGAATTTGCAATTCCTGGTCAATAAACTTTAACCAGTCATTTGATCAATTTATGGTCATTTTTAGACTTAGGTTCCTCCATAGGATATATTCCTCTATGTCTTAGGGACTCCCAAGTAAAATTTCATAATTTTTCAAGCTTGGTATAGTGAGTTTTGGTCAATGTATTAATCTAGACTCTTAATCCTATAAAATCAATAGTTAATCTTCAGGGCAGTATGTTTGACCCTTTTTTTAGGGTCTTTACACTTAGAATTTGGCAAAGGTGTCTGAATCAATGTTGTAGCCTTAAGTATCATGTTTCCAGATCATATTGGCACATCTCAAATGGAATTTCCTAGTCAAAGTTATGGCCAAATGAATACACGGGTATCAAATGGCATTTCTGGGTTCAACTTAACATTTCCAGATTTCAATTCCTAACTTTGGCTAATATTTTCCCTAGGATGCAATGGTTTCTGGAGCTTGGTCGAAACATAAAAATTGTTGTGCTATGTCTTATAAAACTTTTCGCACTATTTTCACTTAATTTGCAACTTTGGAGACTAAGTTATGACATTTTTGCCAAAACTGGTCAGTCATACCAAAGGAACAGTATTTTGGTCAATTTATGGGTTGGCAGTTTTAGTGATCCAATTTATGCTAATAATTTGACTTGGTTAAAGGCAAAACTGGGTCAAGTGTTCTTCACGAAAAGTGTAGCCCTATGTCTAAGCTTTCCATTGATGTGAATTTTAGGTCATTTGCACCAGTATAGAGAGAGGTATGATCAAATGAACACGTACTGTTCATTTGGTCATTTTATGGGTTCCAGTGTTTGGTCATCCGGGGTTTGGGCAGAGAATAGGTCATGATTTTGATAGAATTTGGGTAGGGTTTCTTCTTGAAAATTGAAGGTTTGAATGTCCCAAAATACCTTCAATTGGCCTTATACTAATTGAAGCCACACATTTTCAGTTAGGGTTCAACAAACACACTGGACTCATTGAGTCCCAACCTGCAAAAAATTTGACACTCCCAAAATTCAATCTCCTCCTTCTTCCAAACTCCAAATAACCATACATGGCACTTCTATAAGCACATTCACGACTCAATTAGGTCAATTTCAAAAATATCACCAAATCCCCAATTTCAAGTGCGCAACCCTAATTTCAAAATCAAATTCACATATATAACCATGAAATCAATTTCCATATATAATACCTTGTTAATTAACTTCCCTAACTAAATTAAAACCAAAAAAATCCATCAATTTCATGGTTCCTCTAGGGCTGTCGAATTCAAGGGTTTCTTTCCCTAATTTTTCTTTTTAATTTCATGTAAATTTTCACTTGGTTTATCATTATTTTCATGCTTAAAGAAGAAATTAAGAGTTTTGAGCACTAACCTTTTTGGGTGTCTTGCTAAACTTTAATTTTCTTGCTTCTTTTTGGTATCTATAGCTTCCTTAGGGTGTGGGGAGTATTTTTTGTGAAGTGGGCTATGGGTTTTGGGTGGATTAAGCTTGAGAAATCAAGCTTGAAGCTTGACAAAAATGGAGGGGAAAGGGGGGGGAAAAACCAGCCGGCCAACATGAGTGAGAGAGAGAGAGAAAGGGTGGAGAAGAAGATGAAGGTTGGTGGCTTTTGTCTTCTAATGGGTATATATATGTATTCTATTTATGTGTACTTTAAATTTTTAAAATGTCACTATCTTTTCTTTTCTTTTCTTTTCTCTTCTCATTTTCCTAATTTATTTCATAAAGTTTAATTTATGTTAATTATTTTATTCTTTAAATTTTATTTTGACATTTAGGTCAAAAATTCACCTCTGGGAGTGAAATGATCACAATGCCCTTCATAGTGCATATCGGGTTATTTTTATTATCTTATACCAATTAATAAATTCTCTAAATTTTTTTTTTTCTGTATTTTCTTTACATTTATTTCTTCAATTTATGCCTCCTCACTATAGTTTAGGTGTAGTTCCAGACATTTTGACTGTCCGAATAGATATTAGTCGTCGAAATAGTAAAATGTACGGACTACCTATGGTAAGGGCATTACATTTAACCCCTCTCCCACACTCTTATAAAAGCTTAGTGACAGCTCTAACAGTTGGGAAGGGGATTTTAAAGGTGGAAGAGGTTACCATAGTTATCTTGGATGATGAGAAATTTAAAAAGATAGGTAGTAGCAATGAAGATAGAGCTTTTTTTGCTGGTTCTAGTCATGGTAGAAGCAATCCACGTGGAAATAATTGGAGAAGGAATAGTAAATTGAGCTCGATACCATGAGTAGACCATAAAGATAGAAAATGTTACCATTGTCATGAGAAGGGCCACGTTCAATACCATTGTATGAAGATGAAGAAAGATCTTATAGAGTTTAAATATTTCAAGAAAAGTCACAGAAAAGAAAAAGAAGGAACTGCTGCAATTGTAATGGATGATGGTGTTGATGGGAAATGTTTGAATGTAGATGATGATAAGGAAAAGGAAAAAGATCCATAACAAGATGAGTGGTTAATGGATTTTGCTTGCCCATTCCATATTTGCACAAAGAATGAGTAGTTTGATGTGATTAAAGAAAAGAAAGGAGAAAACGTGAAGCTAACCAATGGAAACAAGATGAAAGTTGAAGGTGTTGGAAGAGTGAAGATAAAACTGCATGGTGATCGTGTAAAAGTGTTCGATGAAGTGAGATACGTTCCTGAATTTGAAAGGAACTTAATTTCCTTAGGTAAGTTGGATTTTTTGGATTGTGGGTGTTTGATTCATGGTGGAGTCATGAGAGTTAGCCGAGGTGCTCTTGTGATCATGAAGGGTGAGAAGATTAGTCTAAAGAATCTCTATAAATTGGAAGGAAGCACATTGATTGAAAGAGTGCAAGTGGAAGTAAGAGGCAACCTCAACAATCGAGAGTGCAAGGAAGTACCTAAGAGAAAATTGACTTTCGCAGAAATTGTGAAGACTAATTCCATTTAACTTAGAGGTGGAGATTGTTAGAGTCCAAGTCTAATTGGAATTAGAAAGTATAATTAGTTTAGGAAGTTTAGTAGAATTTAAATTATGAAATTTAATAATTAGAGTCCTAAAAAGATTAGGTTTTAGTGACCTATATATGTGAATAGTTGGTTGGCCATTATAATGGAATGTATTGCAGAGAGCCCACAAAGTGGAGAGGTGTATTGAATTCCGTGAGTTTTGTTTAAGTGATTTTGAGGGTGAGAAAAATAATTAGTGGTTGTAATTATTTTTTTTTTATAGTGGATTTGTTTGGTGGAGTAGGCTTACGTCGAACCATAATAAATTTTATGTTTTTTATTTTGTGTTGGTGTAATTTTCCACAACACCTTGGCACCTAACCTAGGAAAAGGTATGCTGAAGAGAAAGAGAGTACAAAAAAGAAACAAAACAAGAAAACCAAGGCCTACCTATGCAGCTTGTAAACCAAACAACAAAGGCTACTGATGATAATGAGACGGAAAATTGCTTGTTGCCTACAGACCTAACAGGTTGACAGAAAATTGAAGAATAAATCCATTGTCAAGACAAAATTCATCTAACCAACCAATGTCAAGACATTGCCCAAGACTTGTAGCAAAGATCAAAATGGGCAGTAGCAGAGCATGAGATGGATAACAAAAGCAGCAGACTAGAACCTAGAAGAATCATTTTTCTCACCTCCTCTTATGCACCAAAATGGAAGCCCATCTCATTTGGATTATTATCTTACAAAATTACTACCTCTAGTTGCTGAATACTATTGAGCAAATCGCTTAAGAAGATCAATATGTTATGAGAGGCAGATTTCACCAAGTCAGATTGGAGCTTGTACCCTATGCGATTCTTAACAATCTAGATGCTTCAACTTTCTTTTGATTGTTAGAGAGTTGGCCTATATGGTTGAGGCTCCCATTGTCCGCATTCACGAATGCTAGCTGATTATCTTCTTCATTTTCTAGTGGGCTTTTGTAATAGGCCCCCACTACAGCCACTTGTGTTTCCACGACCACTCTACAGTTGGAAGTAAAACGCGAGGCTTTGGTCTCCTTTCAAAATTGTTTAAATTTTAATGGGCCACTATTGGGTAGGTCCAAATAATTGCTATCACTTATATAGATAAGCATGGCATCACCCCCAAGCCAATTGCCACTTAGCTGTCCACACTCTATTCCATGGTCATGTAGCGTATCCTCACAACCACTAAGGTTATGTTTAGTAAAGTGTAACTAATGAAGTTGTGATGTAATCATAATTTTATTACAAATTTGATTACATCATTTAGTAACACAAAATTTTATGTAATTAAATGACAATTATATATTAGAATCAATTATACTTAAAGTAACGCAATAGTCATTGCACACAAAAATGAATATAATCATAATTACTTATTTTGATTTTTTTTTTATTTATTGTTAATACTACGACCACCACTACCCGGCTACTATTACCACCACCACCACTACCACCATCACCTTGTTACCATTGTTGCTATCACTACCATCAATACTTAATCACAACTATCACAACTTAGCTACTGCCACATCTACCACAATCTAGTCATTACCACCACCACTATCTCATTTTGCCGCTACCACCACCATCTAACCATCATTGTTGCCGCCACCACCATCACTTAATTAATATTACCACTTGACTACTGATCAGTACAACCGCTAACACTTATTATTAATATTATAAAGAAATTAAATATTAAAATTAAAATTATCATTATATTACACTACTTATATTTTTATTTTACAACCAAACATAGGAATTTAATGAAAATTACATTATATTATATTACAACTTTAATTTTATTACATAATTGATTATATTATATTACATTACATTACGTTTTATCAAACGTAACCTAAGTATGGTTTGATTGGATAAATGAATATCAGTAATATTTTTCCCTTTCTCAAAAAATGAAACCACCAGTGTATCACCATTTTTGTCTTGGCTTCCTAACCCATTTTCAGATGAGCTCAACTGTGGACTTGAAGTGAAATGATTTACATGCAAAGCCAAGGGAGAGCTAGTAGACAAATCTTCTAAAGAAGTTACAGGTGGCTTGCAGGTCACAGAGGTGGGCATCACTTCACAACATTCTTTAATTAGAATTATGTGAAATTTAGCTTCTCCCATGTCCTCAGCATCCTTTTTGTGTGCAAACTCAAGAGAAGAAGTAGAAACTAGAATTCGTCCAGCATCCAGACATGTTTTCTTGGAAGTAGAGTCATCAATGGATATGAATTCTTCAACAAAAGAACTTGGCCAAATAAAGAAGTCAGGAGACCACTAATAAAGGAATACCATGGCATCTTACTCACATATACCAATTAGAAGGAGTAAATTTCTCTTGCCAAGGAATTAAGGATGAGAACCATTGTGGCAACCAACCATTTGATTATCCAAAATTTTATTAGCAATATTTTAGAGGAAACTCCATCAATTATCTGTCTCTATAAGTTAAATACGATTATGATCATGAATACAATTATAAATATTTGTTATACATGTAATTGATTATTCAATTCTAACTTTATGAGTCAAATATTCATTCTTATTCACTTTTTCTTTATGGCAATTAGAAGACCTAATTGTTATTATTATATTATAAATGCATTTTAAGAATTAAGAAACAAAAAAGTTTGAAAATAGATAGATTTTACTCAAAATGCCTTTAACCTATTATAATATATTAAATAGATTTTGAAATTATTTGTATTAAACAATATGACAATATAAAATTTTAAGATATCAATGTAGTGAAAATAAAAAGTTTATAATGATAGTGCATTGAACTATAAAATATATTTTAAAAAATATTATTCTTTTAATTTTATAAATAACATTCTTTCACAACATTAATCTACTTATGAAATCTCATTATGCAAGTTAATATTATTTTAAATTATAAAAAAAATAACTGACTTTGAGCAAATTTAATTCAATGAGTTAACTTGTATTTATTATTAATTTATTTTAATTTTTAAATATTTTCACCATTTAAAACTTATTATTATATTTTTTATGGGTAAACTACAATTTAGTCCTTGAGTTTTGACAAAATTCACAACTTAGTCTTTGTATTTTCAAAACCAAGTAATCTAGTTTCTGAAATTTGACAAAATCTGCAACTTAGTCCTTGCTATTAGAATTTTGTTAAGTTACCATTAATTTAAGCAAATGACCAAAATACCCTTATATTTATTTTTAATATGAAAATAATTTAGTCTCTAAAGTTTTGTTTTCTTAATAATTTAGTCCTTGAAATTTTGTTTTTATTAACATTTTAGTCATTGTATTTTGGAAATTGAGTCCATTAAATTAAAAAATTTTAAATTTAAATTAATAAAATATGGATTAATTACTTTAAGGTCCTTAAAAATTTTGGTTAATTACAAAATATCCATATATCTTACAAATTAATCTTTAAATATTATAACTATTTATAAATAAGCCTTATGTCATTATTATTTTAATAATATATAAATAATTATATATATGTGTGTGTATATATATGTCAATTTACAATATTTTCATATATTATATGATATTGTTATATATATATATATATATATATATATATATATATATATATATATATATATATATATATATATATATATATATATAAGTATGAATATGGATGCAAATTGCTACTAAAATAAAACTTCAAGAGCTAAATTGTTTTCGAACAAAAAATAGAGTTAAAAGTATTTTGGTATTTTTGCTAAATTCAGTGGGGAATTAACCATAATTCTAATGGTAGGCATTAATTGTAGGTTTGTTAAATATCAAGGTCTAAATTGCTTAATTTTAAAACTACAGGGACTAATTTATAGGTTTAACTAAATTTTACTGACTAAATTGCCAATAAAATAAAATCTTAGGGACCAAAGTATTTTCATATTGAAAATAAAGTTAAGGGTATTTTGATCTTTTTTGCTAGAACTGACGGTAATAAAGTTATAGGTTTTGTCAAATTTCGGAGACTAAATTGCTTGGTTTTGAAAATAAAGGGACTAAATTATAGGTTTTATTAAATCTCAGGGGCTAATTGTAGTTTACCCTTTTTCAAAAAATTACATTTAAGTTTAAATTCAGTTAATATTATATGTTAATAAAATAATACAGAAATGATAAAAAAGTAATAGTAATTCTTAGATCAATAAACATTTTACTTATATAATTAAAGCAAATTAAAATTAATATGCTAATTTAAATAATCAATAATATAATATTTATAATACTATAATAATTTTATATCATATATAAAAATTAATAAAAAAATTATATATAAAAAATTAAGGGTAAATAATACTTCATTCTGAGGTTTGATAAAACCTATAATTTAGTTCCTATATTTTTCAAAACAAATCAAATTAGTTCCTAAAGTTTGGAAAAACTTATAATTTAGTCATTCACTTTAATTTTCCATCCAATTTGCTATTAATTGTAGCGAAAATAACTAAAATGTCTTTAACTCCATACATTTTCTAACTTAAACAATTTAATCTTTGAGGTTTTGTATTATAACCAAAATACTTTAAATCAAGACACTATTTTGTTTATAAAATTTAAATTAAAGGATTATAATGCAAAATATTAAGGACTTAATCATTTCAGTTAAAAAATATAGATTAAAGAGTCTTGGTCATTTTTACTATAATTAATGGTAAATTAGAAAATTAGACAGAGAAACTAAATTGTAGATTATGTCAAATTTTAAGAATAAAAATGTTTAATTTTAAAAATATAAGAACTAAGTTATAGATTTTATCAGATTTTATAGACTAAATTATAATTTACTCAAAAATTAATTTACAAGTCTATATAACAAGTATAATAATATGTCATGCACGTTACAGACAAAACTAACAAAACTAGTAATAATAAAAAGAGCATAACATTGGTTTTCCTAATTAACATCTCTCAATCAAGGCCCATGATCGTTTCCACTGCAATTCAGCAAGTTTAAACCTACGATCCAATTAAAAAAAAAGAGTAAAACCTATAATACAAATAATAAACAATAAATTAAGTGTCAATTGAGCAAAAAGAGTAACTAAAGGAAAAAGAAATCTATTAAAAAAAATAAATAAAATAAATTTTTAACTGAAACAAAATTTTAATTTTTCTTGTAGAAAAAGCAATTTCTCAAAAGAAAATTGAAAAAAAAAAAAAAAAATTTAATATGCGAGTAGTGTGTACACACAATCATTTTTCTAATTGAATAACCATAAAGAAAAGCAATTATTGTGTATTTTACTGACTTAAATTTTCTATTCTTATCTCTTGTCCAATTTCGCTATGAAATCTCGATAACCAAACATACTATGTAATGAAAATGTGACCAAAGGAAAAAATTATAAAGAAATGCAAATATCTACAAATCAAAATGTATAAAGACTGAGGATACGTCATTAAAGCCAATGCGCTTGTTTCCTAGCACGAAAAGTTATGAATTCATCCTTTAGCCGCTTTTAAAAAAAACAAGAAATAAAAAAACCATTTAAAAGTACCTCTGCAATGGTTATTCCTGGGAGACCCAAATTCTCAAAAGGCTCATCGCACAACATTAATTCCTTAGCTTCTTCATCCTCAATATATATTAGACGAAGTCCACAATTCTTCACCTCTAACTGGTCAGAAAAAAATGACGCCTTAAGTTGATTACATCCTTCCAACTGATCTAGACAAGTTATGGAGCTAGGAGGCACAAAGTTGACCCAAAGTTGATCAGAAGTGATGCATAAATCTTGAGCGATTTCCATCGTAGAGCGACCTAGAAACAAACTTTGTTCCGACGGCAAATTGTATGCATGCAAGTCACAGACAACAGTACAAGTATCCACTGAAGGAGGCTGATCATGATGGAATCTAAAAACTCCAGATAAACAGAATCCTCCCCATCCGTAATTCAACCAATAAGGAGGTAGCTGCACTTCTAATGAAGACCCCGAGCCTTGATTGTTGAACCACACAGGAACTTCACTTGAGGCTAAACACAATGATATAAGGGTGTTTGCACTAGAGAGTCCCTGAGCCAAAATTATTACTTACAATTAACATGTGTAGCTTTGCAGCGATATTCTAAGGGAAAATAAAACTTTTTTGGTGGATGCATGTGTAATTGCATAGTTATTTAGTAGTTGAGTTGGTCCTGGAATGCACAAATTCTAAAGTTCTTTGGCAAGAAGTCAGAATACACGTAATGAAATTTGCTATGGGCCACAAAGATAACAAAAAAAAAGGAACAAATACATGATACAATATCATATGACACAAAAATATATAATATCTTAAAAAAAAAAGTAAGATATATATATACACACACACACTGAAAAATGTGATTTTCTTTTTTTGAAAAATCTAGGGCCCCCCAAGATGTGTGTGTGTGTGTGTGTGTGAGAGAGAGAGAGAGAGAGAGAGAGAGAGAGAGAGACTGACCAGAGAGAGAGAGTTATGCATCAATAAGAAATGTAGGTAACTCATTAGCCTTGCAAGTGGCCTACGATTTTGGCCTTGAATCTCAATCAACCTTACCCATTTACAAGAGTGAACGATGAAGTTCTTGAAGTGCTTGCTTCAAATGGATTTGGAATACTTTCCTGTGTAGTTAGACATTCTGCACTAAGTTGTAAAACGGTTGATGAAAGATCATGCAAGGACTGAAGCTTCTTGCAATCAACGAAGTGAAGGTTTTCAAGTTTAAAATTTCTACTTATGCTTGTAGTTAGTGAAGTTTCCAAGCAAGAGCAACCCTCCATACTAAGATGTTTGAGACCCGAAGGAAGATTATTTGGAAGTGATCGAATCCTCTTACAATTGCTAAAACGAAAATCTAAGAGTTTAGAGAGTTGACTAATGCTTTCAGGCATGCTTAAAAAATCATTTCCGCTTAGATCTAGATATTGTAAAAATGGGAAACAACTTAGATCAAAAGGAATCATTGCATCGGTAAGACCGCAATGACTTAGATTAAGTCTCCTAAGAATGCAAAAACCTCTTAAAGAAGGCAACTCAAAGGACATGGCAGGTGTAGGTTTCTTAGGCATTGGCCACCAAGGGCAAAGACAATCCCATGGCTGAGCTAATGGCAATGATGTTGAACCGATTCCTGCTATATCAAACACATCCACAGATGTCATATCCCCTATGTTATATGGAATTTCTTCAAGATTGGAGCAGCCACTCAATATAAAAACTTTAAGAGACTTCAAATTACACAGGCTACTTGGAAGAGCTGTAAGGCTTTTGCAATTCTTCATGTTCAGTAAAACAAGCCTTTCTAGAAGTCCAATAGAATGGTGTACTTCAAGTAATCCTGTACAACATTCAAGAATCAACTCTTCAAGGTATGGGATCTCTCTAAAGTCGGGTGTCTTGATTAATTTTTTGGAGTAACTAAGATCAATTGTCTTCAACAACTTTAAAGGCTGTAAAAGATATAGAAAGGAAATCAAAAAGAAACAGTAAAACCACAGTAATAAACAGATATAAGGAGTTAATTATACATACTCTTACTCCCTTCCATAATTGTTCAATTCTGCTATAAGACAAATGGAGCTCAACAAGTTGATCTGGTTGAAAAGTTTGTGGCAAAGATTTGAAAGGATACCCACGCCATTCCAAGTACCTTAATTCATTGGAAAGATATTCAATGTCTTTGGAGAGGTTTAAATTGCGAAGTATGAGCAATCTGAGAGCTTTCATCTTCAAGAAGGCTTTAGAACTCATGTATCTGTCTCCTCGATCAAACATATAATCCAGGACTACACCTTCAATTAGATTTGTTCCCTAAAAAATCAAAGGCAACAATTAGTGGTGAAAATAACTGAAAGACTTATTACATTTATAATGGCAGTTTATCAAATCAAATATAATTCTTAATTATTGAGTAATACTAACCGTATCATTCATTAAGATGTGACAGACATCCTTATAAAGCCATAGTCTGCTATGTCGTCCAGGCTCTTCTCGACATTCTCGATGAACAATTTCTTGACCCATTTCTACAAGCAAATCATGCATCCACACACGGTTGTCTGAAATAGTTATGAGAGATTTATCGATGAGCTCCCTTATACCAATATCTGGGTATAATCCACCACTTTCCATTACTTTCATCACATAACGTTTCATTTTTCCTTTGAAAAAGCATGCGATGTCAAGAAATATTTTTTTTTGTATTTCCTCCAATCCATCAAAACTTATTTCAAGCTTACTTAGAATTTTTTCATTGGGAATTTCTTTCAACCTCTTCAATGCACTGTTCCATTCTTTCATAGATCTAGCATACAAGGAGGAACCCAAAACATTAAGCGCTAATGGGAGGCCACCTGCATAGTTTACAGCTTTGTTGGATAGCTCCATGTAATCTTGTGGTGGACAATCTTTCTTGAAGGCTTTCAAGCAAAAGAGTTGAAGGGCTTCATGATGATTTAACTCTTCAACCCTATATATTTGATCTACTTCATGTTGGATCAACAAATGTTCATCCCTTGTCGTTATTATGATTCTACTTCCAACTCCAAACCAGTTTTCATCTTTTTTTCCAACTAATAATTCTAATTGCTCCAACTCATCAACATCATCAAGAATGACCAAAACCTTCTTCCGAGATAGCCTATTTTTTATGTGATAAACTCCATTGTACACATCGTACACATCTATGTCTCTTTCCATCAATGTTGCACATAAAAGTCGCCTTTGTAAAGTGATCAAACCATATTTTCTTGAAGTTTCTCTAACATCCGCAAGAAAAGCACTACCCTCAAATTGGCATTGCATTTCCTTGTAGATGACACTAGCAATAGTTGTTTTTCCAATGCCACCCATCCCACAAATACCTACCGTTTTGACATTATTTAGCTCCTTTACATTGATACACAATCTCATTTTCTCTAATCGTGAATCCATTCCAACAAAATCCTTGGCTATGCTATGATTAAATCTTCCCAATTTGTTGGCTATGCTATGATTAAATCTTCCCAATTTGTTAAGTACATCTATAGTGATATCCTGAATAAACTCTGACTCCTCCCTACAATGTAAGAATTTCCTATTATCATATATAACACAATATTTTAAACGTAGAAATAACATTAAAAATATCAAGTGTTCAATTTTGTTCATATCGCACACGAAAATTCTATAATATGCAAAGGGCATATTATAGAGAGAAATAATAAATTCACGCAAATTGAGATGTCAATAATCGGAAACATATAATAAGCATTTCATTGTGCTCATATTCAATAATAGGAAACATAGTCTTTCCAAAACATTTTAAGTTTCTAGTCATGAGTTCGTCCAGTGGCACTTTTTCCGCAAAAGATATTAAGGCTTTTTAGAGACTTTATAAAATGTTTCTGAACACAAAATAATTAGAGATAATTTCAGACGTCGCTAATTAAATTTTTGAGAAACACAATAAAATTGTCTCTTAATAATATATTCGTCTCAAAATTTTTGGTGGGAGAGGGAAAAGGAAGCTAGAAATTCTCTCCATTTTAAGGGATGATTTTAACAAAACGTTCCAAAAAATTAACATTTAGAGATTTTTTTTTTCTATGTAGCTAATTGTTTCATCTCTAATTTCTAATTTTTTTGTGTAATTTATTTTATAACATTAATAATCTTTTATAAATTAATATTAATATAAAAATGTTAAATTAAATATTAATATATTAAATTAATATTACGTTAGTAAATATATTCTTTTATAAATTAATTTTAGTATATTTGCTTATATATTAGAAATATATCATTTTAATATTTAATTAACTTGTCTAATTTACTCTTAAATTTCAATTAATATTATTTAATTTTTAGTGGACAATAAAAAAATATCGATAATAAATTTATACTTTTCATAATAATAGTTTAGAGCTATCTTTTAGAGAAACAACTATTACTATTGCGTTTGCAACGTCAAAAAAATAAAATATGAACATTTTATATTTTTTGCTGAGGGTTGCTATGTGTCACTAGTCAATGAATGCCACATGTACTAAATTACATCGATTTGAAAAAAAAAAAAAAAAGATTAAAGGGCAAACTAGACTTTCCATAGACTCATTCAATGACTTTCCATAGACTTTACTTCAAATTAAATTTTTTCAAAACAATAATGAAAGACAAATTCAATTCAAATTATAGATTTAAAATCTAATATTATGAAATATATATATATATAACACGAGAGTGAAGAAATTTTGACAAGGGAAAGATTTCAACAATAATAATAAGATTATGAGAAAAAAAAATCATTTAAAATTGATGAAAAAAATGATAAGAGAATTATATTTAGACTTTCCTTTGATGATCTTGTCAAATAATTTAAATTTCAAAGAATGGAAATTGATGATGGTAGAATTAATAAAGAAAAAAAAAAGGTTAAGAGGCAATGATGGTTTGATTTTTTTTT
This sequence comes from Hevea brasiliensis, assembly GCF_030052815.1. Lineage (NCBI taxonomy): Eukaryota > Viridiplantae > Streptophyta > Magnoliopsida > Malpighiales > Euphorbiaceae > Hevea > Hevea brasiliensis. The sequence continues at coordinate 77,070 of NW_026614793.1, forward strand.
TAACAAGAGGGTTTATATTTCACTGTTTATATATAATTATTTTAATACAATAATAAAAAAATTGATTTTTTTTTTATAAAAGCTTTTAAAATAATCGAATGATTCAGTACCTCATTAAAATTTGATAAGAGTAATAAAAAAAAATTAATTTTATACCGTAAAAAATTTTAAATTTTCAGCAGCCAATGCCCCCTGGCCTCTAGATATATCCATCTCTGGACCTAGTATCATAAATTTTCTGGTTAAATTGGTCGAATTTGTGCGGTTTTAGAAATGGGACATATAGGAAAATGCTAATTAAATTCAAATAACTAAAAGAAATGGGATATATTCTGACCTGTCTTGTAAATTCCATCCAGAAAGATTGGCCACTTGAGTCATAGCAAGTCTCCACCGTTGCACCCTCTCGTCGTTCTGCTGATAATGTTCAGAGTCATTTTCAAAACTCCCATTCTGTTTTCGAACTTCTGATGGATTCACATCATAGAAAATGGGCAAAACTATTTGGTTGCCAGAGTTCTTGCATTCTAAAATTTTTACGAGTTCATCCAAACACCATGTTGAAGAAGCGTAATTTTTTGAAAAGATGACAAGAGAAATTTTGGAGCTTTCAATTGCTTTGAGGAGTTCTTGAGAAATAGTTTCCCCTTTCTCAAGTTCTCGATCATCCTTGAATATTATGATTCCTTTTTGACGAAACTCTTTACACAAATGACTGATAAAATTCTTACGGGTATCTTCACCCCTAAAGCTAAGAAAAACATCATATTTCCATTGTTGAGAAGAAGAAGAAGAAGAAGAAGAGGAAGAGTTTTCTTTCATGGCCTTAAGAGCCATGAAAAGCTTTTTAATAGTTTAAACGGGAAGCTTGATGGGTCATTTGTTACGTCTTTCTTCTATAAGCATAGCTTGGTATTTATAGAAGCTATTTTCCATTGTGCAGTGCACTTTCCTAAAACCTAATTAAAATTATATTTTGTTGTGACAAATTGGAAAAGCTTTCTTCTCTCGTCGTGACAAATTCAAAGTCTTTTAATTTTACCTTTGAAATTGAAAGCAAAGTTAATTAAGCATACAGCATAAAAATTGGGCTAATTATATGTTGCTATTGGGTCAAAGTTAATTTTTAGCTGTATACAAAGGAGAGAGAAAGAGGCACGTAAAGGTTACTTGCTTTAAATGTTAAATTTTCTTTTGATCCTTAATGTTTTATCTTTAACATTAAGGTTATATTATTTATTTATTCATATGATTGATTATTTTATATAAAAAATTATTAAAAAAGTATCAAATTTAAATTTTAAAACTATATATTACGAGAAAAATTTTTAAATAATAAATTAGCAACCAAATTAATAATAAAATTGATTCTGCTTAATTAAATTAGAAAAATGTATTGGATATTATTTAAATACAATCAATGAGACCCGAGTAATGCTTCAACAGCTAACTTTGTGCTATAACAATTTTTATAACAGACCCTTGATTTTTATAATATCGTGGTTGCCTCACTACAACAAAAATGTCTATAACAATATTCAACAAATATTATTATAAGTTTATATTATTTTTTTTTATAATTTTTATATATCAGTATCACCATATGTTAGAGCGACATTCTAATAAACGTTTGCATAGAAATTATGGGAGAATATTTTTAATAAAAACTAATTATGAGAAATAGTGAAATTCTTTACTTTTTGGTAGAAGACATAGTGAAGTAAAATATTATTAAATACCAATGATGTGACATGGAAAGTAATTCATATAGTCGATTAATTAATTAATTAATAATGAAAATTATTTTAAATTAATTTATTATGAATTAGATCCATAGAGTCGAATAATTAAGAATTTTAAAAACACTTCTTAAAAATCGGAACAAACATTTAAAAATCGGAAAAAGACAATTAATTGGAAATGACAAAAGCAAAAAAGCTTAAATGATAATTAAAAAAAAAAATTTGTGTAAAGTTATGTACTCTTTAATTTCTATCTTTTATTTTGACATAGCTAAAGAATGGATTGCTTGATAAATAAGTTTTGGTCACTTTTTACTTGATTTGTTTATTGACCCATGCTCTTTGATCTCTCTTTACATATTCTTCGAACTAGAAATTGAATTCAAAAATTATAATATTTAAGTACTTAAATATATGTTTTAAAAAAATAATCAAATGCATAAAAATAAGTTAATTTTTAAATAATAATAATAATATATTATTATCGGGATAGGTTTGAGGGATTCAAAATGAGAAGACATTTTCCACATTCTTGCCGTATGAATATCAGAATTGGGATGAGGTCATAGTGAATTGAATTACAGCAAAAAAACATTTGTCATACTTAATTTTGGCCCCCCTCATACCTAATCCTATGTTCGCGCCTGAGAGAAAGATACAGCTTGAGTGGTGATAGATTTAGAAAGAGGACTTATTTAGCATCATAAATTAGAGGTCCTATAAGAATTTTTAAGATATATTGATGCCATTAAATCAAAGTGGAACAACAGTGACCTGTAAAGTTATTAATTAGTAGTTGATGTCTTAAGCAAAAGTGAAAGATACTGCTTGAATGGTGATAGATTTGGAACGAGGACTTATTTAGCATCATAAATTAGAGGTCCTATAGATAGTTTTAAGATATATGGATGCGATTAAGTCATTTTTTGAGTAATATTTGGGCAGCAAGACTTGAAAATTAAGTCATTTTTGGAGTAATATTTGGGCAGTAATACTTGACATTGTGAGATATTTTTGCAGAAATTAAAGCATCAACAGATTATATTGCCAAAAAAAAAAAAATCAACAGCTCAAACAGTTTCAAAAAGTCACCTCTAGGTGGGAAACAATTTTGGAGTTACCTCAAAAAGGATGGTAAATAAGTTTTTGGGAAAATTACGTAAAGTCCCCCAACCTGTAAACATGTTTTCAATATTATAATTTTTATAATGTTCTTCTTATTATTTTAAAGAAACTTTATTGAGATAAATTTTTTTTATAACTTATAATTTATGTATAATATTTAAATTAAAATATTAATTTAATTAATTTATATAAAAAAAATATTTATTTATATAAAATCATTACACTTTTAATTAAAAGAACAACATTAAAAATGTTATTTTGAAATTCTAAATTTTAGATCAAATATCTAAAATTTAAATCTAAATTCATGAATCCAAACAGAAGTTAACTTCTTTTTCCACCTTTTTTTCAAAAATGATAAAATTTGACATGAAATTTGACAGTGATTTGAGTTTGAATTGCATATGGAAAGAAAAAGTGAGTGGGAAAAAGCCTAGTCAGGTATGGTCTGAACACTTGACAAAAATGAAAATTGGATGAAGACTGTGTGCAGGAAAAATGCTAAAGAAGTATGTGAAGACTGGTTCAAGAGTATGTACAGGGAAAATGCTAAGTAAAAATTGGATCAATTTTGATTTGAAATCTGATAGTGGCTCTGAAATTGAAATTGGAAAAGCTTTCTTCTCGTGACAAATTCAAAGTCTTTTAATTTTACCTTTGAAATTGAAATCAAAGTTAATTAAGCATACAGCGTAAAACTTGGGCTAAGTAAGATTGAGGATCCTTGTGAATGAAGAAAATCTCCGTTGATAGCGCTTTACCCCATAATAGACATTTCCGACGCGAGTAGGATTAGACTTAACTCAGTAGACTAAAGATACCTATAATTTACTAGAAAAAAAAAAAAAAAAACATATTTAGCTCATTCCATTTTTTGTTTAGATATACGTCTTCATTCGATATCATTACTGATGATCATTATTAGCAAATAACACTCTTATGCATAACATATTCTTATCTTAAACACTTGCTTATAACAAAGGTTATAATTTGAAAGCTAAATATTTTTAGCATTCACATGCGTAATAAAATCCCAGCTTAAAATTTTTAATGGATAAATCTAGCCATGAGGTTTCAAAAAAGTTTCTTCTAGATATTTAAACAAGTAGAAATTAATAAAATTACTAAGAAAAATAGTGAAAGTCTAGACGCCAAACTTTCAATATTTAAATATTTATTAAAATCAATGAAAATTTACTTAATAATCAAAGGATAAACTAAAATAAATATAAAAAATTATAAAATGAGAGTGTAGTCTTATATTTGTCACACCCTTCTAGAAAAGAAGAATAAAAACTACCACTAATGTTCCTCTTGCATTCGCCATTTAGCCATTTCCAGCGTTCATGAAGTTAAAACCACCCCTAGCGACTTCCTTCACATCTATAAATCAAGAAATGTCCTTTACACTTTGATTTCATCAGTATTGAAGGAAGACGACAAAAATCCAGCTTAGTGTTGTTTCAAGAACATGATGGCAGCGAAAGTTCCTTAATTTCAAGTTTTGATGTTTAATTTCACAATGGATGTTGGGTAAGTGATTTCTACCATGGTGTTATTCACGAGTTTACACTCACCCTTATTTTAATATTTCGAGCTTTTTGGGTGTTTCTGCACTAGTAGTCCTTTGTCTTGATGGCTTTTAGGTCTAATGGAGGTTTGGCCAACATGCTTCATGTGAAATTTGAGATCCTTTTCAGGACCCTCTTATATGTGTATGTTTAGGTTGCACGATTATTGGGCTGTAGACATATTCTTTTTAATCCGATGTTTCGTTTGAGTATCATTCTTTTTGTTTTGGTAAGCAATGAATTTTATTAAAAGTATTGAGTTCAAAAGGAACCTAGCATACCAATTTCCAACTTAACCTTGGCACCTAACCTAGGAGAAGGTATGTCTTTGAAGAGAAAAGAGTAGAGAAAAGACACAAAACAAGAAAACCAAGGCCTACCTAATGCACTGCAAACCAAACAACATAGGCTACCATGACAATGAGAAGGGAACTTGCTTGTTGCCTAAGGACCTAAAAGGTTGTGAGAAAATTGAAGAAAAATCTATTGTCAAGACAAAATTCATCTAACCAAATAAACCAATGTCAAGACATTGCCCGAGATTTGTAGCAAAGATCAAAAGCAAAGCAGAGCATGAGAAAGATAATGTAAGCGGACCACAACCTAGAAGAATCATTTGTCTCACCTCCTCCTATGCACCAAATGGAAACCCATCGCATTTGGATTATTATCCTACAAAATTACTACCTTTGGTTCTTTGAATACTATCGAGCAAACACTTCAAAAGATCAATATGCTTATCGAGGCAAATTTCTCCCGGTCGGACTAAAGCTTGTACCTTATGCGATTCTTTATGATCTAGACGCTTCAACTTTCTTTTGTGATTTTACGGTGGGCCTAAAAGATTGAGGCTCCCATTGTCCAGATTCACGAATACTAGCTGATTCTCTTCTCATTTTCTAGTGGACTTTTGCAATGGGCCCCCACTACAGCAACTTGTGTTTCCTCGACCACCTTTACAGTTGGAAGTAAAACACTAGGCTCCGGTCTCCTTTCAAAATTGTCTAAATTTAATGGGCCACTATTGGGAATAAGTCCAAATAATTCCATGGTCATGCAGCGTATCCTCACAAGCACTAAGGTTATGTTGGATAAAACGTAGTTAAAGTTGTAATGTAATTATGTTTATCTTGTGTATTTGATTATGTTATTTAGTAACACAAAAAATTTTTATGTAATGAAATGACAATTACATAATATAATCAATTATGCTTAAAGTAACATAACGATCATTACATATAAAAATTGATGTAATCATGATTACTTATTTTGATTTTTTTTTATTTAAAAGAAGTTACAGGTGGCTTGCATGTCACAAAGGTGGGCATCACTTCACAACAATCTTTAATTAGAGTTATGTGAAATTTGGCTTCTCCCACGACCTCAGCAACCTTTTTGTGTACAAAATTAAGCGAAGATATAGAAACTGGAATTCGTCCATAGCTATCGTATCTTGCAGGAAGCCAATGGGATAACACCAAGAATAAAATAGCCAAGGCCAATCCACGGCCTCAAATAGCCGACCTCGCAACATTTTTTAAGGACCCTGCAAAAGTGAAATAGAAAAAGCTAACACAATAGCTAACATTTTGAAGCATTCAAATGTAATCAAATAAAGGCTAATGTAACAAGTATGCTTTATGGCCACTTTTATTCAAAAATAAAAGCCAAAACACAGCTTATTATTCAACAAGCACCTAAGTGATCAAATGTATGCTAAATTTGTTACATCGAAATATAATAATTATATAATGTAGGAAAGTTCTTGGAGGAAGCTTGGAGTCAGTAAATAGCTTTTGAACAAGGCTGAATAGACAACTCCCTAGTATTTCATACTTGCACTTGGAAGCACCAAAGAATTACACTTACACTCTCCGTAAAAATAAAAATAAACAAATGAAGTTAGGCACCTGTGAAGTGCACATAAGAAAATTACCTTTCAAGTGTACAACAATCTTAAGAGACAGCAGGTACTTACAGGAACCTTAACAAGAGCGAATGAAGGCTAAGCACCTGCAGAAGTACCTGTAGAGGTATTAGGTTCCAAGTAGTTATAGAGGTATCTACACCTATAGAGACACCTATGGATCAATAAAGGTACCTGGTCAGCAAAGATTTTGACATACTCTCCTTTGCAATACAAACATTTAGAAAATTGGCTTTTCAATATTTAGCTAATTTCCAACACAACAATCAACACAACCTACAGGGGAAGCACATAATACAAAATAAAGCAAGATTCATCTAGTAGGTACAAAAGTGACAGAAGTAATTACACCAAGTGCTAGTACTTAAATGCAAATGTCGAGATACTGTAGCTGGGAAGCTAGTACCTGAGTAGCTATAGATACCTACAAGGTGGCAAGTACCTAGGTAGGTACCTGGGCAGGTACCTGAGTACGAGGTAGTAACTACGAACCAAAAAAGGGTCTGATGCCATCTCTACAAATAGAAGTGACATAATGAGCATTCCCATGCAATAATAGTCAAGCAAGAAACATAGGTACTGACTGACATATAAGTTCAATATACAATATTTATTCTTAACAAGATATAGATAATTTGCAGGTATCGGCCAATATATTGTTGGCACCAACTAATATACTGTAAATACTGACCAATATATTGTAGGTAACTACAAAATTCTCAAATCTAGGATGTAACGCCCTCACTGTAAGTAGTCCGTACATTTTATTGTTTTGATAACTAATATCTATTCGGACAGTCAGAATGTCTGGAACTATACCTAGACTATAGTGAGAAGGCATAAATTGAAGAAATAAATATTAAGAAAATATAGGAAAAATTTAGAAAAAAACAAATTAAAATTTAAAGAATTTATAAATCTGTATAAAAATAATAAAAATGACCTGATATGCATTATGAAGGGCATTTTGCTCATTTCACTCCCAGAAATGAATTTTGACCTAAATGTCAAAATTAAAAATTTGAGAGAATAAAAATTAACATAAGTAAAACACCTTAGGAATTAAATTACAAAAGAAGAAGAAAAAAAAAGCATATGGAAAATTCAAAAAAATTTAAAGTACAAAAATTTAAAAATTATAAATAGGCACTAGAGGACAAACTCCCACAACTTCCATCTTCTTCCTCCATTTCTTCTCTCTCTCTTTCCCCTTGGAGCCGACACCTTTGCTTCTTCTTTCCTCCATTGATGGCAAGCTTTAAAGCTTGATTTTCCAAGCTTCTACCCATCAAAACCCATAGCCCACTTCACAAAAATTTCTCCCCACACCCTAAGGAAGCTATAGATACCCATAAAGAGGAGAAAAGTTAAAGTTTAGGAAGCTTGAAGTTGGGTCACCACAAAGGTTAGTGATTTAAACTTTTAATCTCTTCTTTAAGCATGAATATCATGCTAAATCAAGTGAAAATTTGCATGAAATTGAAAAGAAAATTTGAAGGAAAGAACCCTTGATTTTAGGCAGCCATGGAACTTAAAGTTTGTTGCTTTTAAGTGATAAAAAATGGCTCAATGAGAATGTGTGATAAGTTGAAATGTTTGGGAGTTTGATTGTGTAATGTTTGTGTTAATTTGAAACTTTGAAAACTAGGGTTAGTGTAAATGATTGAGAAGCTTATGTAAATGCTTGAAATTGACCTATTGAGTTGAGATTGTTGCTTATAGAAGTGTATTGCATGCAAATTGAAGTAAGGAAGTTGGAGGAGATTGAGTTTTGGAAGTGTCAATTTTCTGCAGGTTGGGACTCAATGAGTCTAGTGGGTTTGTGGGACCATAACTGAAACTGTGTGACTCTAATTGGTATGAGGCCAATTAGAGGTGAAATTACACTCAAAATAGCCCATTTTTCATGCAGACACCATGCCCAAATTTTGTCAAAACTTGACCTAAACACTACCCAAATCCATATTACCCTGCACCAAACCTAGAAAATGACCAAATAAACAGTACATATTCATTTGGTCATAACTCCCTCTATACTGGTCCAAATGACCTGAATTTGATACCATTGGAAAGATTAGACATAAGGCTACAATTTTCATGAAGATCACTGAACCCAGAAATGCCAAAAACAAAACCAAATTGCTGGCCCAATTTGGGTCACAAAACTGCCTAGAATTAGGTTGTCTAGAAACTGCTAGACATAAACTCACTCGACCAGTTTTGCCAAAATGACCATAACTAGGTCTAAAAGAACTAAAATGTAATGAAACCAGTGGAAAAATTTCCAAAGGACACAGACCTACAAAAGTGGTGTTTTGACTAAAACCTAAAAAACAAGAGAACTAGGTCAAACAGTTAGAATAAATCACTTCATCAAAACCTGCAATCTGACAAAACTTCACTTGACCCCAGAATAGTCTTTTAGTTATAACTCCCACTAGAAAAATCCAATTGGGATGAGCCATACCTTTCTAGAAATCTGAGAAATAGGGCTACAATGTTGTTTTAGGAACCTTCCTCAAATTATGAATTTAAGAACCTCAAAAAGTGACCTGCAATCACTATCCTGAACTGAGCCCCTATTGGCACATGGTACATGAGCCTAGGTCAGTTAATTAGCCATAAATAATTCCAAAAAGCTTGAAAAATTGTGATACAAATTTCTCAATGATCATAAGACATAGGGTAACAATTTTTATGAAGATCACCAAGCCTAAAAGTGACTGCAACCTATTCCATTAATTAGGTAAACTTTAAGTCCAAAAGCTGCCTAGTTAAGGAACCAGAATCTGGAAATGAGTCAGTTATGGTTATCTGACCATAACTTGAGTTCTAAAAATCAAATTGACATGATTTAAAAAGGAAAATAAAGCTAAGACATAGGGGAACAACTTCCATGAAGGAAGTGTGGCCAAATACTGGCTGCAACCTGATTAATTGGATAGGTAAAGATAAGACACAAAAACTGAAACTAAAGAAAGGTGTATGAGATAAATTATCTTATGGTGGGGCATTTAACCCTAACAAGCTATTAAACACTAAACTACTTGAAAGAGGTATGTGGGACCTATTTTCCCACTATAAAGTGATATGAACATTCAAATAAAAATGTAACAAGGTGTGATTGCCTATAGTATACCTATACTTATTTATTTAGTTTGTATCAATTGGTATACCAATTAGGGACTACAAATAGCAATACTGCCTACCGAGAAAATCATGAATTGACAATATATGTCTGGTATGATTATTTTACAGGCTATATGCCTACTTACTGGCCATTGTGCTTACTTTCTTTCGAGCTTTACAAGCGTGACAGCGGGTCTCATGCCCGACAGTTGGCCTTGTGCCTGAAAGATGTATACAGGATAGACATATGGCTGTCTAACCCATATACTCCCGTGTATCCAGCTCTTATAGTCTGTTATAGGTTTCTTGGGCATCGATTACGATTAATTAAGATTGAATATACTATAAGTAAATAGAAAAGATCTCGATATTTAAATTGTTCCCAAAATGCAGTAAATATGTAAAAGACACAAAAATTATGAATTTGACATTATTATTTAAATTGTTTAGTATTTATTATTATAAATTATGCACCACTAAGCATTATGCTTAGCGCATTGGCTTTCCATCGCGTAGATTTTGGAGACCGATGCGGCGTGATAGCGATAGCACCGATGAGTGCCCTCGACAGAGCTCGACGGATCTGCACCGTCCAAAGTCACCTCACCAGTCTTTTGTATTTTGGTAGGGCCCATGTATAGACTAGTATTTTGGTTCATTATGTCTAATCATGATGTAATTACTAGTTATGATGTATTTCATTTTGGACTTGTAATTAAACTTTGAGATTGAAATGAAAACTTGTAATTTATTATCTATGAATTTTTATATGAATGCAATAGATGATACTTCATTTTGAGATCTCATAAATAGTTGTGAATGATATAATAAAAGAGAATATGATATGGAAATGGGTGAAATGACTATGAACATATTAACAGGTGATTAGTGGAACCCGCCAAATGCTAATAAAATAGGGGAGGCTCTGTCTGGGTCTCCACAGAAATAAGTTATAAAAAAAAAAAATTATACACATGGATTTTTACTTTTAAATGATATTAAAAGTTTACAATAAATATGATAAAACAAGATAGAGTGCTCTGGCATTGAATGTAGCACTTTTTGCTCGGTTATACAGTAGACGGGTAAGGGGCGTCACATTTAGTGGTATCAGAGCATAGGTTTAGGTGGTCCTAGACCTAGATAGTTAGAAATAGATAGAGTGCATCACATGCATGGGCCTTTAAATAGAGTCGAGGTGACACTAATGCAGATATGTTCTTTATCTATTTTATAGGATCGATGGCATCTAATCGTTCAGAGCACAGACCTCCAGGACCAATAGAGGAGGAGGTAGAGAGTCACGCACCCGCACCCGCACCTGCTCCTAGTAGGGAGCGAAGCAGTAGAGCCGAGTCATCCCGGGGTACTACAGGGAGGGCACAACAGGCCTTCCTGAAACAGATGACTCAGCTACTCTGTCAGGTCATTGGAGCTATGCCTCAGCCACAGCCGCCTCCACCTCCACAGCCACAACCACCACCACCACCACCTGTACAGCCACCACTACCCCCACAGCCACAACTTGTACACAGATCCCCACTAGAGAGACTGCGGAAGTATGGGGCAGTTAACTTCAGGGGTAAGAGGGATGATGATCCAGCCATAGCAGAGTATTGGCTGGAGAGGATAGAGAGGGTATTGCAGCAGTTGCACTGTACACCAGAGCAGCAGTTGGAGTGTGCTCTGTCACTACTACAGGAGGATGCATATAGATGGTGGGTGACAGTATCTAGAGTGGTACAGCCTGCATAGATTACCTGGGAGTTCTTTCTAGCCGAATTTAGAAAGAAATACATCAGTCATGTATACTTAAAGGCCAGAAGGAGAGAATTCCTGGCACTGAGACAGAGGCAGCTTACAGTCTTCGAATATGAGCGGGAATTCATGAGACTTAGCAGATATGCATTGGAGTTAATGCCCACAGAAATCGATAAATGTTGAAGGTTTGAGGATGGACTGAATGACAATATCAGGTTGATAGTGACATCTCACCACTTCACTGATTTCTCTCTGTTGGTAGCATCAACCCTTGATGTGGAGAGAGTAAAAAATGAAGAGTAGTCCAGAAAGGATAGGCAACGCAAGAGGAGTTATGGGTCTAGTTAGTCCGGCTCAGCAGACACGGGTAGTAAGAGGCCCAAGGAGTCTCAGGGTCAGACTCAGGGTCGGGGCAAGAAGTAGAAGTCTCGGTTTGCTCCAAGGAGAGGAGGAGGACAGTCTGGTGCATCGGTGGGTAGTTCATGTGGTGCAGCTACACAGGGATCAACCCCACCACCTACTTGTGTACATTGTGGTAGACCCCACAGAGGAGAGTACAGATTGTTGACTGGTGGGTGTTTCAGATGTGGGTCTACGGATCACTTCCTGAAGGATTTTCCACAGAGGAATACTAGTATTCCCACTGCTCCACCTCAGATGGAGAGGTGCGCCAAGCACAGAGGGTAGAAGACTGTGAGGCTGTCTGGTGGTACATCACAGAGGCCTACTGTAGAGATAGTGCAGAGGCAGGAGATTAGAGTAGCACCTCGTGCTTATGCTATGAGAGCTCGAGATGAGCCAGAGCCAGCTGATGTTATTAGAGGTACATTTTCTCTACATGATCTGTTAGTATGTGCATTGATTGATCCGGGTTCCACACATTCATATGTGTGTATCACACCGCCAGTTAATAGAGGGGTACAGATAGAGGACTTAGAGGAGGACATACAAGTCACAAACCCTTTAAGCCATAGTGTCATGGTGAAAAAGGTCTACAAGGGTTGTCCTCTGAGGATACAGGGTTATGAGTTTCCAGCTGACTTAATTGAACTACCATTCCATGAGTTCGATGTGATATTGGGTATGGATTGGTTATCACGTCATCAGGCGATGGTAGATTATCGGTTAAAGTGGATGTCATTATAAACAGCAGAAGGGGATGAGATTATAGTTGTGGGTGAAGGAACGGGTTGTCTTTCCACTATCATATCAGCCATAGCAGCCAGAAGATTGATAAGAAGGGGTTGTAAGGCTTTCTTAGCACATGTAGTTGACACCAGGAAGACTAGCCCAAGCATGCAGGAGATCTCCACTGTATGTGATTTTTCGGATGTGTTTCCGGAAGAGTTACCGGGTTTGCCACCTGATACAGAAGTGGAGTTTGCCATAAAGGTTATGCTAAGTACTGCACCAATGTTTATTGCTCCATATAGGATGGCACCTACTGAACTGAGAGAGTTGAAAGTTCAGTTACAGGAACTACTAGACAAGGGCTTCATATGCCCTAGTGTGTCACCCTGGGGAGCACCAGTGCTAGTTGTGAAGAAGAAGGACAGTACCCTTCCGCTATGCATAGACTACCGGCAGTTAAATAAGGTGACTGTGAAAAACAAATACCCTTTACCGAGGATAGATGACCTGTTTGATTAGTTGAGGGGAGCTGGAATATTCTCTAAGAGAGATATCAAATCCAGCTATCACCAGTTGAGAGTGAAGGAGACAGATGTTCCTAAGACTGCTTTCAGGACCCGGTATGGGCACTATGAGTTTCTAGTGATGCCATTTGGACTGATAAATGCACCATAGCTTTTATGGACCTAATGAACCATATCTTTTATCCCAACTTGGATCGATTTGTTGTGCTTTTTATAGATGATATCTTAGTGTATTCTAAGAACCGGGAGGAGCATGATGAACACCTGAGAGTAGTACTACAGTCACTTTGGGAAAAGCAGTTGTATGCCAAGTTGTCCAAGTGTGACTTTTGGTTGGATGAGATATCCTTCCTTGGACACATTGTGTCAGCAGATGGGATCAGGGTGGACCCAAAGAAGATTAAAGCAATAGTTGAATGGAAGCCTCCCAGAAATATAACAGAAGTCAGAAGCTTTTTGGGGTTAGCTGAATACTACAGGAGATTTGTGAAGGCATTTTCCCTTATAGCAGCCCCACTGACTAAGTTACTGCATATGAATGCAAAGTTTGACTGGAATGATAAATGTCAAACCAGCTTTGAGAAGTTGAAGGCTATTGATGTGGCTTATCCGCAAGTATACGGGTCGTCTCAAGTAATAAAGTGATGAATCAAGTATCGTTCCCACGAGGATTTGCTGCTTGATTACTAAACTATGAATGAAGCGATTATTTGGGCTAATGATTAATGAATAAATGGTAAATGTAAATGAGCAAGGTAAATTGATTAATCTAATTGAAATGGGTAAGGAGCAAACAAATAAATTCTAATTCTAGTTCGCAATTAAACTAAAATTAACAATGGGTAATTTAAACGAAAGTCTAATTATGGTAAAAGTGATTCCAGAGTTGAGGGTTTATGCATAAATTAATTGGGATTTGTCTTGGGCATTCCAATTTTTAGGGAAAAATAGAGTTTGAAGGAAATTGATTCTAAATTCCTTTGATATCTTTTTCAAGCAAACCAAAGTGTATTCTAAAATAACCAAACCTACTTTCGTATGTTATTTGATTACTTTAAAACCTATTAAGTTTTGTAATCAATAATTAATTCCTCTTAAAATCCTAGTTTATTTCTAAATCTAGGTGATTTTAAGTTCCAATCCTTGATTATCTATCAATGACTTTCACCTTTCGGTCCTTCAATCAAAGATTAATACAATACCCAATGGGTACCAACATTAGGCAAGTAAATCAAGCACACAAGGAAGAAATCAAAACTCATATTTATGTAAAATAAGGAAATACCCAGTCCAAATTCACAAATTAATCTAAAACATGTTTCCCAACTCTGAAATCTAAAGAGTTTACTCACTCATGATGGTATTTACAAGAAATATTGATGGAAGAGTAAAGAAAAATATGATAAAAGTACTGAAATAGAAAAACCCAGGTGGAAGAACCAAAGTCTCTGGTTTCTGGAGCTCCAAAACTGGTGCAGCAGCTCCTCCCCAAAAGAATGGCGTCTCCTCCTTTCTCTCTATTCTATTTTCTTTTCTTTTTTTGTTTTTCCTTCCTTTCCTCTTGTGGCAAAAATAAGGAAATAATGAATTTATATCGTCCCTAAAAGTTGCCCTAAAAGTAAATAAGAGCCAAGGAGTGGATGGGAAATGAAGTGTAAAATTATCCAAGTCAGCAGCATTTTTCACATTATGGGCAGTCTGCTTAGGGTTCGGCTTAACCCTAGCGACTTTTAGCAAATTTCACAGTCGAACTATGCCTTAAGGTTAAGCGGACCTTCAAGAAATCTCGGCGGACTTAGAGTAGAATGGACTTTTACGCTCATGCTTGACTTGTCTTTGCACCTTAAAATCTTCGCTTTACCTAAGCATGATCTTAAGCAAAGTTTCAAGCAAATTTCGGCTGGTTTGCTCTTTCAAGGCTTGATTTCTTCAACTTTTCTCCATGCTTAAAGAACTCCAAATCTCTTCAAATCACTTCCTATTGCACTCATTGATCTTCGATTTGCCACAAAATCCTATCAAAAACAACAAAATTACGAAAATCAAATATAAAGTATCTAAAATTAACAAATAAGATAAAATAAAGCTAAAAACATAAAATATACTAAAATATGAGGGCAAAATGGATGCAAAACTACCCTAAAATGGCTATATGAAATGAGTGTAACAAATTGCCCCAAACTCAAACCTTTGCTTGTCCTCAAGCAAATTAAAAACAATTAATGCAATTTGGGGTACCTTACCTTAAATTTATGAAAATTACTTATCAAAACTCTCAAGCTTACTTTTAGCCACCAACAAACCATATACCCACTTTCAAGATGCAAAGAATCTAATCCTTACCAAAGTTATCACCGCTTAGCCTTGGGTCAATTATCCATATCATCAAGCCAAACCAATCAATCACAAAGAATAATCATGCCTAAATAGACTATAGGGTAATCCATAAACTAAAGTGTCTCAAATATTGATGGAAGTAAATGAATGGATTAATGATATCCCAATCCCATAGGCAATTCTCCTATTCCAATCTCCACTAATGTAGCAAAACACCATCAAAAGATCAAAAGGACTTCAAGGGTTGTAATGGAGCTAAGGAGGTGATAATGTGGTTAACAAGGAAAGGATAAAGGTAACAAAATATGAGAATAATCAAGTTATTAAAAGGTCAAGACACACAATTTTTTTTTTTTTTTTTTTTTTTACAAATGGGAGAGGGAACTTCACAACTATTCACTAATGCTAGCATATAATTTTGAAGCTTTTAAAGGGACTATATAAATAACATTGACTTTGAATTACAATTGTTCCTTTCAATTCACCCCCAAACTCATTTCTTTGTGTACTTGAGTGGTGAATTACTTTACATACTATAATTGAATTTGCTAACCTTTTTACTTTAGCCACTTCTCCCAACTAATTATTATTTTTTTTTCTTTTTTTTTTTTATGTGTATCTATCACTCAAAGAATTATTCTCATGGAGGGTAGGTAAGTGTTTGGGTTTATGGCTAGGCAGTAATGTGGGTTCCAAAGAATAAAGAGGGATAAATGTAGGCTCAAATTGGTTCCAAAGGGAAATTTTTAAGTGAGGTTGGCTAAGGCTAAAATAATGGTTTAAAATTCAAAGAATGCCTAGATCATTTCTTTTTCAAGTGTATGCTATAATTTCGCCTTGAAAGGTTTAAAAAGATTGTTCTAGGATTGGTGAGACATCAATTAGCTACTTCTCACCCTAGAGTTTTCTCTAAGCACTCAAAATCAATGCAATTGATTGGGTGCCCCTTGGCTAAGAAGATATAAACTAAAGCAAGAATCTAATAACTTTGCACCTATCCAGAACTTTCAATCCATCAAACCCTTCTAAAAGTAAGCTTAATTGCTCTTCAAAGCAACTCTCAATCCTTTAAGGATACGGTAAAAATTTATTTTTATGATATACATGATCCTAAAATGAATGCATAAATCGAATTAAAACTAAGTATAATCTATATGAAAACTATATGCAAATGTATGTGTATGAGTATAGACATGTGTGTGGTTTTTGTATAAGTGTATGAATTATCTATATATGAATGAATGAAATGCAATAAATGAATGAATGAAAATTTCAAAAATTTTGCAAAAATTTTGCCCTCACCCCCAAACTCAAATGAAACATTGTCCTCAATGTTTAAAATGAATGCAAAGATGGGCAAAATTGTGTGAATTACTCAATTAATGAAATTTATACAATTGGGGATTAAATCAATATAAGCTCAAGAATTCCAAAATTAGCTCAAAATGATATTAACAATGAAGCTTTAGAGAGAAAAATGTGAAAAAGAATCCCAAATGTATTAATTTACACTGCTTAAGATGTTGCTTAACCTGTTGCACAGGGTAAAGCGAAAGCATAAGCATTGGCAACATACCATAAGCATAAATGGTAAAAGGGTAAGCTGTTACCTCCAAATGATGTGAAACAGATGCGGCTCAAAGAAAATTTGTGCAACTCATCAATGTCAACAAAATTAGGATTGAAGAAAAAGATAAAGTGCAAAAATAATGTGCAAGAAGATGAAAAAGTGTAAAAATATAAAATCTAACAGTTAAATCAAGAATTAAATCAAAAAGGCATTCACAGAATAACTATGTCCATAGCAGAAAATAAAATAAAGTAAACTAAAAGAAAGAAGTGCAAGTATAATCATAAAAACTAATTACCAAAGTATTACAACTATTACCAAAGTTTGAAAATTAAAATAAACAGATTACAAAATAAACCTAGAACAGAAATTAGAACTATTGCTACTGATCAAGCTCTGCTGTCAAGGCTTTGTTCTTTGCATCGTGTGCGCCTTGAGTTACTGATGGGTTCGTTGTGATCCGAAGCTTCAGAAGCAGTTTCCAAATTTTTTGTGAGGTCTTTCATTTCTTGAAACATGGCTTGGCCCCAATGATATAAATTGTTGTAAGATTGGGCCAGTTTGTTGTAAAGCTCCAACATTTGAAGTTGATGTTGCTTCTGTTTCTTTTTAAGAGATAAAAATCTCTTTTTAAGTTTCTTTTCTAGCTTCTTCTTTTGGTTAACCTGCTGCTGACCCATGGTTTCAATTTTAATTTCTAAGCTCTTTAAGGTAGCAAGGATTTCTGTGGTGTCAGGTGAGGGAACAGATGGTTAGACAGTGAAACTTGCTATTCTGGATTCCAAGGATCTTAAGAGGGACAAAATGTCTGCTGAAAACTGTGGGGTAGTGGTTGGTTGTGGTTCTGCTGGTGCAAAGGTAGTGGGGTCTGTAGTACCAGTGGTTTCAGGATGCTACTGTAACAGAGTATAGGTATGGCCTACTTTCTCACAAACATCCATGTGCAGCAACATTGTGCTGTCTATATATGATTCACCAGAAACTGGTAGCAATTTATATAGACTAGCATCAAAGCTAAATGAGTTTGCTATAGCAGTTATATACCCCCCAAAAACTATACTACCTTTGGTATGTTTTGTGACAATTTGGTGCCAATGAGTAGCTATGAAATGGGCTGTGCTTACTTGTTTTCTCTCCTTCATGCACCACAAGAAAAATAAGTCACGGCACCCACAATCACATTCTTGTGTCCCCTTCCTAAAACGATTGTAAGAAATGAACCTATGGAGGTATTTCAACACATGATCGACTATCCTAGAGGCTTTTGCAGTCCTCTGTCTATAATAACCCCAAAGGTGCAATATCTTTCCGAATTGAGCAGGGTCATAAAGCAGTTCTTTGCCACTCAATATTTTTATACCCTGAATCCTGAAAACCAAAAATTGCATTCATAGCATCCATGTCTAACTCCCTATCAATTCCAGCACATCGAAAATATATTACATCTTTATGCTCAGGCACTGTTGGTTTGAAATTCAGCCTTAAGGAACTCAAAAATTCCAGGGTCAAATCCTTGTACACTGGTTCCCTAATCTTAGCAAAATTAGTCTAGCTGATAGCATCCAAATAGGCAAATACAGAATCATAAATGCCTAATTCTTTTAAAATCTGCTCATCCATATATTTGTTTGCCAAAATAGGTTTAGAAACTAATTTCTCATAGGCATTTTTCATATCCATATCCTTAAAAGCCCAAGGTAATGGAGAGATTACCTCCTCTATACTATCGGCAGATGACGTAGGAGCTGCTGGAGAATGTAAGGGTGATTGAAACACAGGTGTTTGGACCGCTGGTGCTGGAGTTTGCGAGGAGGACCTAGTCCTTTTGCTGACTGGTTCAGAGGAAGGTTGAGGTGGAGAATTTAGGTCGAAAGGAACAGAGGGTACTCGTTTCCGTTTTCCGACAAGTGTTTTCTTGGGTCTACCTGTAGCCTTTTTAGTTTTGCCTTTGGTTTTCGTTTGAGTAGGCGCAGGCTCAGGCATTGGTTCTGGGGAATGAGTGTCGAGAATTGGTGTTTCATTTTGCGGTTCAGTTTGCGGCGAGAGGGGAGTCGGCGGAATGAGGGTTGGTGTTTGGTCTGGGGGTAGTGGTGGCGACTGAGGTGGTGGCGACTGAGGTGACGGCGGCGGCTACGGTGGGGGCGACTGAGGGAGCGGCGGACTGAGATTTAGGTTAGGGTTTATGGGTAGGGAGGATGGAGTACCCATTTTCGATTGGACAGAGTGTCGAGATTTCCTGGGTTTAGGTTTGTGGGTAGACCACATTTTAGTTCTCACCATTTTAATGAAAAGAAAGAAACCTTTCAGCTTCCCATAAAAATTGCCGGAAAAAATGACATGGGAAAGGAGTCGGCGAGGTTTATCGGGAGTGTGGGCGAGTCTTTTTGTAAAAAATGGCAGAAGTTTTTGGCTTTTTTAAAATGTGGGTAAGCATAAGGTTCAGCAGAATTTGCTTAAGACTCTGCTTGACAAGCAACATCATCAGCAAGTTTCGGCAGGTTTTGGGAAAAATTGTAGTTTTGCTTACCAAAAACAGTCCAAAAGCTATGGAATGCTATCATGACCCTCAGCAACTACCAAATACACACAAACACCATAAAATTGAGGGATTTAAGCTCATCATCTCTTAGAACTCATCAAACACTATATATTTTCATTTAGCTCATGCAAGCATTTTTCAATTAAGGCACTAATTGTGACTACCTTTTGCACACTTAATGAAATGATCTCCTTTCTGATCTTATACCAAAAGTACATTTCAGCAGCATTTGAGACAAGTTCCAAACACTCAAGAATTGCAGAAAGGACATAGAAATTTACCTTTTTAGTAGCATGAACAGTAGCATGAACAGTAGCAAAAATCTGCAGACTGTAAAAACTAGCAGCAATTCAAACAAAAACATGTAAATTCCTATCAGACTACAAAATTATATATACACTAAAAGATAAAACTTAACAAACACTATTTTTGCACTTCAATAAAGCTCACATCAGTCCTAAATATCAAAATTGATCCTCATTCAAGTTGCATTTTGCAGAATTTATACAAGACACAAAATTAAACATGTGCTATCAAGTAGATTGCAATATCAGTAATTTAGCACAAGTTTAAAGGTGTTACTGTTCATAGGTACTGGATAAAATGCAGAATTTTGCTGTATACTTGCTCTCTTTCTATTCTTTCTTTTTGTTACAAGTGTTAATTTGCCCAATCTTCATGAATGACCTACAAAAGATAAACAAATGTCACTTTTGAGTTTAATGAGGGTAAAAACTGAAAATGAAATGAAATGGAAAATTAACAAACTATAAAAGGATACACTTTGGTTGCCTCCCAAGAAGCGCTTGTTTAAGGTCTTAAGCTTGACCTTCCACTCCAAATCACCTAAGTATCCCTGATTGGAGAACCAAGCCATGAAACCTCTACAACCTTTTGTGTGGGTTCTCCAACAATATAGTGCTTTAATCTCTGCCCATTAACTTTGAAAGTCCCTGAGGTTTCATTGCCTATCTCAACAGCTCCATAGGGGTATACCTTTATAACAGTGTAGGGCCCTGACCATCTTAACTTTAATTTTCCGGGAAATAACCTTAACCTAGAGTTATATAGGAGAACAACATCACCTTCCTGAAATTCTTTCCTCCTAATATGCTTATCATGCCATCTCTTAGTTCTTTCCTTGTAAAGCTTGGCATTTTCATAAGCATCCAATCTAAGTTCCTCAAGTTCATTTAGTTGCAGCATTCTTTTTTCTCCTGCAGTTTTTAAGTCAAAATTCAGTGTCCTAATGGCCCAATATGCTCTATGCTCCAACTCCAAAGGTAGATGACAAGCTTTCCCATAAACCAATCTAAATGGGGTAGTGCCAATAGGAGTTTTAAAAGCTGTTCTATAGGCCCAAAGAGCATCATCTAACTTTAGTGACCAATCTTTCCTTGAACTATTCACTGTTTTCTCAAGAATTCTTTTCAGCTCACTATTTGAGATCTCCACTTGACCACTAGTTTGTGGATGGTAGGGTGTTGCAATCTTATGCTTCACTCCATATTTTTGTAATAATCTTTCAAATTGATGGTTGCAAAAATGAGAACCTCCATCACTTATAATGGCACGTGGAGTTCCAAATCTTGTAAAAATGAACTTTTTAAGGAATTTAATCACAACTCTAACATCATTAGTTGGAGATGGTATAGCTTCAACCCATTTGCTCACATAATCTACTCCAACTAAAATGTATTTGTGTCCCAAGGACGATGGAAAAGGTCCCATGAAATCAATGCCCCACACATCAAATAGTTCCACTTCCAATATATTTTGGAGGGGCATTTCATCTCTCTTTGAGATATTACCCATCCTTTGACACCTATCACATGCATTTACAAACTTCCTCACATCCTTAAACATGTGTGGCCAAAAAAACCCTACTTGAAGAACTTTTTCTGCAGTCTTTGTCACACTCGTATGACCCCCATAAAGTGAAGAATGGCAATCTTTAATAACATTCTCTATCTCCTCATCAGCTAAACATCTTCTAATCTGTCACACCCCGGCTTAGGGGGCCCCAGCTCAAGCCCCTCTATGGGTGGCCTTCTTGCCAGCGTACCCTTCTAGAGGCCGGACCTGCGACTCACAAGGTACTGTCCGCTTTGTGGAAATTAAATCCCTTAAGCCTGCAGCTAGATTCGAACCCTTATCACTCACGGTTTTCGCCTCTCACCAATTGAGTGGTGAGGCGGCAAAACCGTGAGTGATAAGGGTTCGAATCTAGCTCGCAGGGATTTAATTTCCACAAGCGACAATCTGATCACGTGTCCCGCTCTGTCCTAACCTAAGAAAGCAACTGCAAGAAGGCCACCCATGTCTTGATCAGCCCATCTCAACATCTCTTGAACAAAAATGGCTCTTCCCAATCATAATCCTTTACATCAAAAAGAAATCTTTTCTTTTGCTGCCATGTTAGGTCAGGTGGGAGGATTCCACACACTAGATAGTTCACAAAATCTGCATACCAAGGGACTTGTGCATTCATGATTACTAACAGTTGCTCATCAGGAAAATAATCATCTATTGGGAGCTCTTTTCCCAAATTATCTCCTTGTTCTTGCCTCAATCTAGACAGATGATCTACTACCACATTTTCTACTCCTTTCTTGTCTTTAATTTCCAAGTCAAACTCTTGAAGGAGTAGCACCCACCTTATCAATCTAGGTTTAGCCTCTTTTTTCTGAAGGAGATACTTGATAGCTGCATGATCCGTGTACACTATTACCTTTGACCCCACAAGATAGGACCTGAATTTATCTACTGCAAATACCACTGCCAAAAACTCTTTCTCTGTAGTAGAGTAATTTATTTGAGCATCATCTAAGGTCCTACTTGCATAGTATATTGCATACACCTTCTTATATCTCCTTTGTCCTAAAAGAGCCCCAATGGCATAATCACTAGCATCGCACATTAACTCAAAAGGTAATGACCAATCGGGTGGCTGCATAATAGGAGCAGATATCAAAGCTTCCTTTATCCTGCAAAAAGCATTCATACAATTAGTATCAAAATTAAATTCCACATATTTACTCAATAAATTGGTAAGAGGCTTAGAAATCTTAGAGAAATCCTTGATGAATCTCCTGTAAAATCCGGCATGCCCCAAGAAACTCCTCACTCCCTTCACGGATGTTGGGGGTGGCATTTTCTCAATAATTTCTACCTTTGCTTTATCCACCTCAATACCCCTGTTTGACACAAGATGTCCCAAAACAATTCCTTCTTGTACCATAAAATGGCACTTTTCCCAATTCAAGACTAAATTGAACTCTTCACATCTCTACAAAACCTTAGACAAGTTAGATAAGCATTCATCAAAAGATTTACCATACACAGAAAAATCATCCATGAACACTTCCATAATACCCTCAATCATGTCAGAAAATATGGACATCATACATCTTTGAAATGTAGCAGGGGCATTACATAGTCCAAATGGCATCCTTCGATATGCAAAGGTACCATAAGGGCATGTGAAGGTAGTTTTATCCTGATCATCTGGGTGAATAGGGATCTGAAAGAACCCTGAATAGCCATCCAAATAGCAAAAATAAGACTGATGAGCTAGTCTCTCAAGAATTTGATCTATAGATGGTAATGGAAAATGGTCCTTTCTAGTTGCATTATTCAATTTCCTATAGTCTATACACATTCTCCATCCAGTTACAGTCCTTGTAGGTATTAGTTCATCATTTTCATTCTTCACTACTGTGATGCCCCCTTTCTTGGGTACAACATGAACTGGACTTACCCAATTGCTGTCAGAAACAGGGTAAATGATACCTGCATCACGCAATTTCAAGATCTCCTTTTTCACAACCTCTTTCATATTTGGATTCAATCTCCTCTGTGACTCTCGAGAGGCTTTATGATTATTTTCCAACAAAATTCTATGCATGCACACAGAAGGATGTATTCCTTTAATATCATGAATGGTATAACCAATTATCCTTCTATGCTTTCTAAGAACTCTCAATAATTTTTCAACTTCACAATCAGTCAATTTAGCACTAACAATCACAGGATATGCAGAATTTTGACCTAGAAAAGCATACCTGAGATTTGTTGGAAGAGGTTTCAACTCTACCTTAGGTGCTTCACTTTTTTCAAGCTTTGATGATGAAGTTGTATCTTGCTTCAAGTCCCCAATCTTTTCAATATCAGCCATAGGCAATGGTGGATTTCCTTCCAAAATTGTAGCATATTCTGTAGCTTCTTCAATCTCATCCCCTTTTTTGATGTTATGAACCAAACAAGCTTCTAAGTGATCTTTAGGATGTTGCTTTTTAAGCACTTCTCTGACCTCCTCATCTATCACATCAACTCTTAAGCATGAATTTGAATCATCTTTCTTTTTCATTGCTTGAAACAAATTAAATTCAACTTTCTCTTCTCCAACTTCTAATGTAAGCCTCCCATTTTTTACATCAATCACAGCTCCAGCAGTAGCAAGGAAAGGTCTACCAAGAATAATAGGAATGTGTACATCCTCCTCCATCTCCAATACCACAAAATCCACTGGTATGAAAAATTTCCCAACTTTCAGAGGAACATTCTCAATCACCCCAATTGGAAATTTAATAGACCTATCTGCTAGCTGTAGTGAAATGGTAGTAGGCTTCATTTCTCCAATCTTCACTTTCTCATAGATAGACAATGGCATTAGACTAACACTGGCTCCAAGATCACATAAAGCCTTATCTATACTGATATCCCCAATGTGACATGGTATGAAAAAACTTCCAGGATCTTTCAGTTTGGGTGGAAGCTTATTTTGCAAAATAGCACTGCTTTCTTCCGTGAGAGCTACAGTCTCAAATTCCTCCAATTTCTTCTTGTTAGATAAAATCTCCTTCAAAAATTTAGCATATGAAGGCATTTGTGCTAAGGCATCAGTGAAAGGAATAGTCACGTGCAAAGACTTCAATACCTCCAAGAACTTCCCAAATTGTTTATCCAATTTCGCTTTCTGGAACCTTTGTGGGAATGGTAAAGGTGGCATGTAGGCTTTAGGTGCAACATATTTAGGCTCTTCTTCTTTGCTCTCCTTCTCCTTACTTCCTTTTTCTTCCATTGAATTTTCTTTCTCAACTTCAATTCTAACTTCAGCTTCAGTTTGTTGATCTCCTTCTCTGTTTTTCTCTTCTTCAATTTTCTCTTCAATTTTTTTATCTCCATTCTCCAATATTTTTCCACTCCTCAATGTAATAGCCTTACAATGCTCCCTTGAATTTTTTGGCTGGCTAGGGAGCTTCCCAAATGCTTTGTTATTTGAAGAACTAGCTTGTTGAGCTATTTGATTCTCTAACATCTTGTTGTGTGTTGCCATTTGATCTACTTTAGATGCTAATTGAGAAATCATTTCTTGTTGACTTTGATGGCTTACAAGTAGAGTTTCAATCATGGCTTCCAATCTAGCTGTCTTGTCTGGTTGTGCTTGTTGTGGTAGAGGTGGAACAGGTGCATTTTGAGGTTTAGAAATTCCAGGAGGAGGACCTTTATTCTGCTGAAAATTCTGATTTTGCTGATATCCAGAAGGTTGCTGAAAATTCTGATTTTGCCCTTGTCTACCTCCCCAAGAGAAATTTGGGTGGTTTCTCCATGCTTGATCATAAGTTGTAGAAAATGAGTTACCACCTGATCTTTGATTGTAGTTCCCCACATAATCCACTTGCTCACTTGAAAAATCTTGATTAAGTGCAGAAAAATCTGCTGCACAATTGACATTTGCAGCTCCAACTTCTACTGAATTACTAGAACCTCCGGCTGAAGAATCTACTTTCATGCTTAGCTTGTCCATCTTCCTTGTCAAAGCATCAAACTTAGCATTAATCATATTCATGGCATCAAGCTCAAACATACCAGCTGGTTTCTTGATCTCATTCCTCTCACAACTCCATTGGTAGTTGTTATAAGCAATTTTATCAAGAGCAGAAAAAGCTTCGTCTTCAGATTTTTCCATAAGATCACCTCCAGAAGATGCATCAATTGTACTTCTAATAGCTGGTGAAACTCCATTGTAAAAGTGTTGAACAAGCATCCACTTAGGAATCCCATGATGTGGACATCTCCTTTGCAAATCCTTGTACCTCTCCCATGCTTCATACAAGCTCTCATCATCTCTAGGTTTGAAAGAAGTCAGCTCATTTCTTAGCTTAGCTGTCTTGCTTGGTGGAAAATATTGAGCTAAAAATGCTTGAGAAAGTTCATCCCATGTTGTGATAGAACCCGGTGGCAAAGAATGTAACCACTCTCTAGCTCGGTCCTTCAGAGAAAAAGGAAATAATCTGAGTCAAATTGCATCATCAGAAACTCCATTTATCTTCAACATATCACTGATCTCAAGAAAGTGTGCTAGATGCACATGGGGACTTTCACTTGGATTTCCTCCAAATTGTGATTGTTGCACCATCTGACAGAGTGCAGGCTTCAGTTCAAAATTATTAGCTTCTACCCTTGGTCTTGTGATACTTGGCTTGAAATCTCCAATGTTAGGATAAGCATGATCCTTCACAGAGCGGTTGTTATTGTTGTTGTTGGCCATTTCTTCTTGTAATTCCTCTCGCTCTTGTGCTCTTTCTTGTTGTTGTTGAGCTTTAATTTCAGCTTTTCTCCTCTTAGATTCTGCTCTTAAAGCTTTTGCTTTCTTTTCTATTTCTGGGTCAAAGAATAGATTGATTTCTTCACTTTTTGTCCTTCTCATAAAATAAAGTACCTGAAAAACAAAATAAACAAATTCTCAAAGTAAAATGGTAAAAAAAAAAGAAAATAAAATAAAATGCCCAAATTAACCAAACAAACAATTGTTCAATATCAAACAAAAATCAAATCCCCGGCAACGGCGCCAAAAACTTGATGTGGCTTATCCGCAAGTATATGGGTCATCTCAAGTAATAAAGTGATGAATCAAGTATCGTTCCTACGAGGATTTGCTGCTTGATTACTAAAATATGAATGAAGCGATTATTTGGGCTAATGATTAATGAATAAATGGTAAATGTAAATGAGCAAGGTAAATTGATTAATCTAATTGAAATGGGTAAGGAGCAAACAAATAAATTCTAATTCTAGTTCGCAATTAAACTAAAATTAACAATGGGTAATTTAAACGAAAGTCTAATTATGGTAAAAGTGATTCCAGAGTTGAGGGTTTATGCATAAATTAATTGGGATTTGTCTTGGGCATTCCAAGTTTTAGGGAAAAATAGAGTTTGAAGGAAATTGATTCTAAATTCCTTTGATATCTTTTTCAAGCAAACCAAAGTGTATTCTAAAATAACCAAACCTACTTTCGTATGTTATTTAATTACTTTAAAACCCATTAAGTTTTGTAACCAATAATTAATTCCTCTTAAAATCCTAGTTTATTTCTAAATCTAGGTGATTTTAAGTTCCAATCCTTGATTATCTATCAATGACTTTCACCTTTCGGTCCTTCAATCAAAGATTAATACAATACCCAATGGGTACCAACATTAGGCAAGTAAATCAAGCACACAAGGAAGAAATCAAAACTCATATTTATGTAAAATAAGGAAATACCCAGTCCAAATCCACAAATTAATCTAAAACATGTTTCCCAACTCTGAAATCTAAAGAGTTTACTCACTCATGATGGTATTTACAAGAAATATTGATGGAAGAGTAAAGAAAAACATGATAAAAGGACTGAAATAGAAAAACCCAGGTGGAAGAACCAAAGTCTCTGGTTTCTGGAGCTCCAAAACTGGTGCAGCAGCTCCTCCCCAAAAGAAATGGCGTCTCCTCCTTTCTCTTTATTCTATTTTCTTTTCTTTTTTTGTTTTTCCTTCCTTTCCTCTTGTGGCAAAAATAAGGAAATGATGAATTTATATCGTCCCTAAAAGTTGCCCTAAAAGTAAATAAGAGCCAAGGAGTGGATAGGAAATGAGGTGTAAAATTATCCAAGTCGTGACAGATTTTTCACGTTAGGCGATCGCTTAGGGTTCACAACCTAAGCGACTTTTAGCAAATTTCAGCTTATCGAATGCGCTTAAGGTTAAGCAGACCTTCAGCAAATCTCGGCAGACTTAGAGTAGAATGGACTTTTCTGCTCATGCTTGACTTGTGCTGCACCTTAAGTACTGCCGCTTTACCCTAAGCATGATCTTAAGCAAAGTTTCAAGCAAATTTTGGCTGGTTTGCTCTTTCAAGGCTTGATTTCTTCAACTTTCCTCCATGCTTAAAGAACTCCAAATCTCTTCAAATCACTTCCTATTGCACTCATTGATCTTCGATTTGCCACAAAATCTTATAAAAAACAACAAAATTACGAAAATCAAATATAAAGTATCTAAAATTAACAAATAAGATAAAATAAAGCTAAAAACATAAAATATACTAAAATATGAGGGCAAAATGGATGCAAAACTACCCTAAAATGGCTATATGAAATGAGTGTAACAGCTATACTTACAGAAGCTCCAGTGTTGACACAGCCAGAGTCAGAGAAAGACTATGTGATCTACAGTGATGCCTCTCATAATGGGCTTGGGTGTGTTCTGATGCATGAAGGGAAAGTAATTGCCTATGCTTCTAGACAGCTAAAGCCACATGAAAAGAACTACCCAACTCATGATCTGGAATTGGCGGTAATAATATTTGCATTGAAGATATGGAGGCATTACCTATATAGTGAGAAATGCTACATCTATATGGATCACAAGAGTCTGAAGTATTTGCCAAATCAGAAGAAACTCAATCTAAGACAAAGGAGATGGATTGAATTCCTTAAAGATTATGACTGTGTGATCGACTACCATCTGGGGAAGGCAAATGTAGTGGCTAACGCACTAAGTAGGAAGTCTATGATGGCTTTGAGAGCATTGAATGCTTGGTTGTCTTTAGCACAGGATGGAGTACTTTTGGCTGAGTTGCTTGTAAAGCCAAACTTGCTACAACAAATACAAGAAGCACAGTTAAGGGATTAAAAATTGCTAACTGTTATGGGCAGAACTCAAGAGGGGAAGGAGACTAGCTATGAGTTGAAAGGAGATGGGTGCCTGTATTATAAAGGCAGAATATGTGTACCAGGAGATGAAAAATTGAAGAGGAATATCTTGAAGGAGGCGCACAGTAGCTTCCATACTATGCACCCAGGAAGTACCAAGACCTGAAAACACATTATTGGTGGCCTGGAATGAAGAAAGAGATTGGTAATTTTACGACTAGATGTTTGACATGCCAGCAGGTTAAGGCTAAGCATCAGGTTCCATTAGGGTTATTGCAACCCATATCCATACCAGAGTGGAAATGGGACCGCATCACCATGGATTTTGTCACTGGGCTACCATTGACACAGAGGAAGCATGATACTATATGGGTGATTGTGGATAGATTAACCAAGTCAGCTCACTTCCTACCAGTTAGAGCTGACTACTCACTAGAGAGATTAGCATAGATTTACATAGATGAGATAGTCCAGCTATGTGGAGTGCCCACATCTATCATATTTGACTGAGACTCAAAATTTACTTCAAGATTTTGTAAGAGGCTACAGGAGTCTTTAGGCACTCAATTGGACTTTAGTACGACTATTCATCCACAGACAGATGGACAGCTAGAAAGGGTGATTCAGGTAACCCTTAGAACTTAATGAATTGCTATAATTATTAAAGGAATGATAATAATAACCTAACACAAATGACATGAATGACATGACATGATAGGTTTTGGAGGATATGTTGAGAAGCTGCATCATTGATTTTGAAGGAAGTTGGGAGAAGTATCTTCCTTTAGTAGAGTTTGCTTACAACAACAGCTACCAAGCCAGCATAAAAATGGGTCCATATGAAGCATTGTATGGGAGGAGATGCAGGACTCCCTTATGCTGGACAGAAATGGGTGAAGAAAAGGTAGTGGGTCTAGATTTAGTGAGATAGACTGAGGAAAAAGTGAAACTCATTATAAACGATTTGAAAGTCACCTCAGACAAACAGAAGTCATATGCTGACCTAAGGAGAAAGGATATAGAGTATGAGGTTGGCAATAAGGTGTTTCTCAAGGTATCACCTTGGAAGAAAGTGCTGAGATTTTGTGAGAAGGGTAAGTTAAGCCCTAGGTTTACCTATTTTCAATGAAGCTCTTCTAGCGAAGCAAGCATGGAGAGTCTTGAAGAATCCCTAAGCTCTTTGGGTTTGGATCTTTAAAGGGACTTACTTTCCTTTTTCATTGTTTATGGATGCAAAACCTGTGTACAATCTATCATGGGGATGAAAAAGTCTTATGGTGGGAAGAGAAGCTCTAAAGCTAGACTTACGATGGCAAGTGACAAGGCCTTCCTTTATCAATGCTTGGAGTGATCCATTGATACCTTCCCTACTGGGTTTTAAAGTCTCCAGCACAAGACCAGATGATACTCCTATAATTTATGTTGCTGATTTGATCAACTCTCAATATAATCAATGGGATTCATTGATTATAAGGGAACGTTTTTCACCAGCCGAATGCTTGGAAAATCTTAAAATTCCCATTGGAAATGAAACAAAGGAGCCATAACTGATATGGCACTTTTCGAAATATGGTATTCTAGCAAGTATGAATCTCTAGCTACAAGCATGGTTTGGATCAACTTTGGGTTTAATTCCCTTTGAGATCAGGTTCAAGCCTTTTAAAGACTGGTGGGAATTGATGGCTAATATTTTGAATGGTAATGATAAAAGTAAGTTGAAATTAGCAACCTTTTTATGCTGGCGTATTTGGAAAACTCGTAAGGAAGCAATCTTCAAGTCTGTTAATCTGGATACTCTTATTACTTTTAGGAAGGCATATTATGCTTTTGAAGAGCAGCAGGCTTTAGCTATCCAGCACCAGTTTTCTTTGCCTCTTAACCAACTTGCAGTTAGTCGATCCCCCAAGACATGGAGACCTCCCCTAACTGGTTCCTTTAAATTTAATTTAGATACTTCCTTTGTGACATCCACAGGCTCTGCTGGTTTTGGAGTCTTAGTTCAAAATGTGGATGGTCTTTTAATTGATGGTTGTGCAAGTGCTTTTGTCAGCTCATCAGCCCTTCCTACAGAAGCTTTTGCTCTTAGAGTTACTGTTTCTTTTTGCATTAGTAGAGGTTTTCGGCAAGCTATTGAAGAAACTGATTGTCTTCAATTGGCTCAGACCATCTCTTCTTCTCTAGCTCCTATTCCTTGGGAGCTAGAGGCCATCATTTAGGACATGAATAGATCCTTAACAGTTCTTCCTGCTGTAAATGTATGTTTTATTACTAGAACAGCTGATAGCTGTGCTCATTGAGTAGCAAATTCTGTTAGATTGGGTTTTTTATGTAGTGGTTGGATTTCTAATCCTCCTGTTGCTTTAGCTGATCTATTAGAGAAGGACTTGTTGTAACCTATTTTCTTGAATGATAGTATCTTTTTCCGATAAAAAGAAAAGAAAGATACTAGAGCTTAGGGAATAATTTAATATATTCTACTATTCTTGGGTAAAACAACTATTCTTGAAGCAAATCAACAATGTAATCTTTTCTATGCCAATTTAATATATTTACTTTGCCTTCTGTCAAGAAAAAGAAAAAAACAACAGTGAAGAAAGATTCAGTGTGCACTCCATCTCATAGGGAATAAAGGGCTAATAGGGAATGATCTGATGTATATTCCTTAGGTGCCCGATCAAGGGTTGATAGTTGATAGTTGAGAATGATATGATGTATACTCCTCAATAGTCAAAGAATATACTAAAACAAATATTAAAAAAATTATAAAATGAGAGTACAGTTATATATTTACTTTCATGTTATGGGTGACTGTGGATGAATTCCTATGCTTTACCATGGTCATATTTATAATTATAAAGATTAATTATAGGTGTAATTGGATTATTTAATATCTAGCTTAATTTGTGAATCAAATACTCATTCTCATTAACTTATTTTCTAGGTGGTAGTTAGACGACCTTTATTGCTTTGAAGTGATGAACCTTGCATCCTTTTCTAGCAATAGATTTTTTATTTAAATTTTTATGTGAAATTATTATTAAATTTTTAAATTTTCACAGTGTACCTATAAATATGTTTTAAAGTTTAGGGGATGAATCTAGAAATTTATGTTAATGAGACAATATATGTACATTCTCGAGTGTGTAAACACTTATGTGTGTGTGTCTAATAACAAAATATTCATAATCATTTTATATTAAAGATAAAAATAACTACAAAATAATATTCTTTTATTACTTGTCACATTTTTTTAATACTTCTATATTTTGAACCTATTACTATTTTTTATTAATTTGCTTTCAAATATTAAATTAGGACTAATTTTAACTTAAATACTCACTCAAATATAATCTCACATTAATAGATAATATTTGTTTAATAAGTATTATTAAAAATATTATTTAATATAGTATTATATAATTATAAATTATTAATTTCAATTCCATCCGCTCCTTTTAAGGTATTTTAATGTAAATTATTATGATCATCTAAGAAATTTTTCATAAAAATACACGATCGAAAAATAATATTGCAAATTAAAATTAGGATGGATATGGGAAGAGAAATATTCATAAACAATTTAAATATGAACTTAGCATGTTTAAAATTTTTAATAGATTTATTTATTTTAATAATTAAGATCAAATCAAAATAAATTAACAAACAATTTAATAAATCGATTTGTTTTTTTTAGTTTAAACATTTAAATACTAAATTTTATTTAAGTAAAAATATATTTTTTAATTTTAAATAATTGTAAATAAAATATAAACAATAAATAATAATTTAAAATTTTAATTTTGTTGGCAAATTTAAATTATTAAGTTAAAAAAAATTAGTATGTGAAAAAATATATATTCTTAATTGTGGGATAAATTTTAATAATTAAAGAAAAAAAATTTTTTACTACATAATTTAAAGGGATTTCTTTTGGTGCATGGGCACTTGCCCCATTGCCTCATTGTAAATATATATATATATATATTCTTCAAGGAATATATAATTGAGATTGAGACTTGTTATGAATTTTAATGGCCTTATATCGATTTAAATCCTAACATCAAGCTGGCTTAGAAGTTTGGATGGTGACATCAACTTTTAAAGATATAACTATGAATTTTAATCACTAACCATTGACTTTTGAAAAGTTAATCCAAAAACCAAGTTTACTAGCCACTCCAACTTAATAATTAGAAGCCTAAAAATTAAAAAGGTTGCTCTGAACTGGCTTAGCTAAATAAGCTTTATGTCTCCATTCAAATGAAAAATTAAAGAGACTCCCACAGTAGGACAACGCAGGATATTTGTATACAAATTATTCACAGAATATGTAGATATCAATTTGAACAACGGTACAATCACTGTACACACGTTAAAAACACAGAAGAAAAGAAAAGAAAAAAAAAAAAACACAACGCAACAGCCAGCAAATCAAGATAATATTTGCAAGAGGAAACTTAAACACCCAAAAGGAAAAAAAGTAATAAAAGGAGCATAACATTGAGTCTCCTAGTTGACTTCTCTCGATCGAGGCCCATGATTGTTTCTCTTACACTTCTGCAAAGTTAAACCTACAATCCAATTGAAAAAAAAAAAAAGTTTAAAAACCCATAATACAAACAATAGACAATAAATTAAGTGTGAATGAGCAAAGTGAGTGATTAAAATAATTAATTAAGTCCTGAAAAGAGAATTTAGCCTTGTGTCAAATATCTTGAACAGTAGGTATTAAAAATTGAAATAAAATAATTCTTTTAGCAAAAAAAAAAAAAATCAATTATAAAATTTTAATTTTGCATGGATGAAAAAAATATTATCTCTAAAGAAAATTGAAAAGAAAATTAATAATTCAATATGTGAATAGTGTGTGCATACGTAATTATTTTCTTTTATTGAATAATCATAAAGAAAACACAATTATTTGCGTATTTTATGAGCCTTAATTTTTCTATCTTTACGATGTAATGAAATGTGACCATGATTACCAACATTTGTCAATTCTAGGTAAATAAATTCCAATATCTAAAAATTAAAATGCAGGAAGAAAAATTTTAAGGAACGAATGATGATAAGTCATTAAAGCCAATGAGCTTTAACTGCAAGAACAAGGAATTCATACTTAACTGCATTTTTTTTCTTTTAAATACAAAAGGTA